>NC_052174.1:9465417-9489321 GCF_902713615.1 Scyliorhinus canicula
GGGGGGGGGGGGGAGGACGTGCAGACTCCGCACAGACAGCGACCCAAGCCGGGAACTGAACCTGGGACCCTGGAGCTGTGAAGCAATTGTGATAACCACAATGCTACCGTGCTGCCCATCCTCTGGTTGTACTCTCTAACCAGAAAAAACCTACCAGCTAACTAAACTAAATATAATTCCTGGTCAAGGGATGATGAACCCAGCTCCTTCCCCCCCCCCCCCCCCCCCCCCCCCGCAGCCCACCGGCCGAGGAAAGTCTCTCTTTATATATGCTCGAGATACTTAATCAATATCCTCTGCTTGTCGATTCTTATCCTTAACGATGTTGGTTTTTAATGTCGTTGCCAGGATGTTGCCTTACGGGTGCCTGTCGATCGGAGACTGCGTGGGGCTGATTGAGGCCGTGAGGAGTTCCCACACCATCATGCAGATTCAGTGCAAGGGCGGCCTGAAGGGGGCACTCCAGTTCAACAGCCACACCCTGCACCAGTGGCTCAAGGACAAGAACAAGGGGGAGGCGTAAGTCCTGTTTTCAGCACCTTCCCCCCCCCCCCCCCCCCCCCGAACCGGGTACTGCGGTGGGTGAGCTGGCGGAGTGAGGCGCCGGAGGGGGTGGGTGGGTTGTAGCCAGGGGCGCACGATTCCGTTACAGGTGCAAGTGCAGCATGTCGCGACTGGGTCCGCTTTGACCCGATTCAGACCAGTCGCGAATCTGCTTCGTTTCCCAGTCGGTGCCTGGGCTGGTGGTGGTGGGGGGGCTTTTAGAAGTAGAATTCATTCCTATTCCCCCCCCCCCCCAGACATGCCAACCCTATCCTGATCACTGTCCGCATGGGCAAGTGCAAACCCGCGGGCATTGGGGGGGTGGGGGGGGGGGTGTGATGGTCGCCGTGGCTGAATAGCCTGACCCTGACGAGAGTGGCGACTTGGTCAAAGTAGGAAGGAGCTGGCTCTTTACTGCGCATTGACAAAATCCAACTCCTGGAATGAAAGCCTCCCCCCCCCCCCCCCCCCCCCCCCCCCCCCAAGCGTCAATAGCATGGGCGGATATGTGGCAAATGCAGTTTAATGTGGGTGAACGTAAAGGCAGGGGATGCACGGTATTTCAGGAACAGCACTCGATTTCTTAAGAGTCACTCTGAGAAGAAGCGAACAAAGTAATCTTTCGACGGCACCTCTTCACGAGCTCTGGATGCTCCAAGTGCGTGATCTGCCGGCAGTGAAATAAGTTGGAAGCACGCGATAATGTAGGAAACGGCGGCAGCCGCCTTGTGCACAGCAAGCTCCCCACCGGACAGCAACTTGGTGAGAATTATTGTAATGGGTGGTTTGATCGGGCAGACGCAGCTGAGAAGGCCCGCCCCTATTTGTCCCTTGTGGTGTAGGTAGACCCACTGTGCTGTTAGGGAGGGAGTTCCAGGATTTTGACCCAGCGACAGTGAAGGAACGACCGATATATTTCCCAGTCTGGGATGGTGTCGATCGGCCGTGATCTTGTTGAATGGCGGGGTAGGCTCGAGGGCCGACTCCTCCTCTGTCCCCCCCCCCCCGCGTGTGTGGTCTGTTTCTGTGCTGTAAGTGGCCGCGGTTAATTCCCAGTGTCCAATTATTCTGATTGCCCAGTTACGATGCTGCGATCGACCTGTTCACCCACTCCTGTGCTGGATACTGTGTGGCCACGTTCATTCTGGGGATTGGAGACCGACACAACAGCAACATCATGGTGAAGGATGATGGTCAGGTGAGTGGGCTCGTGTTGACTGAGCGGCGTTTCTCAACAGGCCATTGGCGAACCTTGAGGCTGGGATGATGGGGGGGGGGGGGGTGGAGAGCCTGTAATCACTCCGCTGTTGGGCAATGTAAGCGTCTGTCTGCATCACAACCCCGGACCAGACCCCAACAGTTGCTAGGATACCAGGCAGGAACCCCAATACTTTATTTAATTTGTAAGACTGAGGACAGGATTCCTCACTCCGTGAGTGATTCCTCACACTTTAATAGACCGTAGGGATATGGTCTATTAAAACATACTTTAATACTAACACAGTATTACTAAATTTAACCTCGGAAAGAAAATACCAGTTAAACAATGCTTAACAATAACATGTAATGCTAACTCCTGACTGCTATCTTTTATCTCCACTCAAACAGAACCCATCTCTGGCCAGAATCCACTTTAAATAGTTAGTCCACCCAGCAATATTTGCTGTAAGGAGATGTCTTGGATAAATCACTTTGAGAAGGAGAGATCCTTCAGGAACCAGCTGCAGATTCTTGCCTGTGTCAGACTGTTGTTTAACCTGCCGGCCTTTGCAGAAACTGGCGTTACGCTCACAGGCAAAAGTCTTTTTTTGACTAAACTGCTTTGAGGAAAGCTGCTGGTCTGTACGCGGACAAATAAGTGAGCTGAAGACCAAAGCGGAAACTCAACACCTGACTGCTTCCACCCCGGCTCCTTCCATTAACTACATCACCGTGCTACGGCCAACACAATGTCTCTAATTATCTACTCCCCAGGGAATCTTCTTCATACGAACATGATTCCATTTGCCCAAACTTTTACGATGCTTTAATTGCACTTTGAGTGTCCGCCTTTTTAAACCAGGCTTTTAAAAAACGTGACTGCAGCAGTCGTACACACACAAAAACCCAGAATTTGAACCCTTAATGAGCCAAATGCATCGTACAATCCGCCTGAAACTCCTACTACATCTATCACCGTCTGTCAGTCCGTCCTTGTTCCGAGGGGGTGGCTGGACTATAAAGGGTCTTTGCTGGTTTCTATTCTCTGCTGCCCTCATTGCCTGTTACCTCGCGAGATCGTTAGCACAATCGCTTCACAGCTCCAGGGTCCCAGGTTCGATTCCCGGCTTCGGTCACTGTCTGTGCGGAGTCTGCACATCCTCCCCGTGTGTGTGTGGGTTTCCTCCGGGTACTCCGGTTTCCTCCCACAGTCCAAAGATGTGCAGGTTAGGGTGGATTGGCCGTGGTAAATTGCCCCTTAGTGTCCCAAATTGCCCTTAGTGTTGGGTGGGGTTACTGGGTTATGGGGATAGGGTGGAGGTGTTAACCTTGGGTGGGGAGCTCTTTCCAGGAGCCGGTGCAGACTCGATGGGCCGAATGGCCTCCTTCTGCACTGTAAATTCTATGAGAGGGCGTCACAAGTGAGCCAGGGTAGCAGACGGTATCAAACTGAACTTCATTAATCAGTGGGCTCCTAGGGCAGCATGTGGCGCAGTGGTTAGCACTGGGACTGCGGCGCTGAGGACCCGGGTTCGAATCCCGGCCCTGGGTCACTGTCCGTGTGGAGTTTGCACATTCTCCCCGTGTCTGCGTGGGTTTCACCCCCCACAACCCAAAGATGTGCAGGTTAGGTGGATTGGCCATTCTAAATTGCCACTTAATTGGAAAAAAAATAATTGGCTACTCTAAATTTATTTTAAAAAATCAAAAAAAAAATCAGTGGGCTCGTAATCCGGAGACACAGGGTGACGCTCTGGGAACGAGTGTTCAAATCCCGGCCAAGGAAGACAGTGTAATTAGAATTCAGTAAAATGGGGGAATCGGAAGTCTAGCCCTCAAACCATTGTCGATTGTCCTTCAAATCTCATCTGGTTCACTAATGTCCTTCAGGGAAGGAAATCTGCCGTCCTTACCCCGGTCTGACCTACACGTGACTCTAGCGCCCCCCCCCCCCCCCCCCCCCCCCCCAATGCGGTTGACTCCAAAGTGCCCGCTCAAGAGACTGGGCAACAAATGGTGGTCCACACCAACATGAGAGAATACAAAGAACAAAGTACAGCACAGGAACAGGCCCTTCGGCCCTCCAGGCCCGCGCCGAACATGCTGCCCGTCTAAACTACAATCTTCTACACTTCCTGGGTCCGTATCCCTCTATTTCCATCCTATTCATGTATTTATCAAGATGCCCCTTAAATGTCACTATCGTCCCTGCTTCCACCACCTCCTCCGGCAGCGAGTTCCAGGCATCCGCTACCCTCTGTGTAAACAAACCTGCCTCGTACATCTCCTCTAAACCTTGCCCCTCGCACCTTAAACCTATGCCCCCTCGTAATTGACCCCTCTACCCTGGGGAAAGGCCTCTGTTTAAAATGTTTAAAAATCAGGATCTTGTCCGTCTTCCTGTCCACCTGCGTCACCTTCGTCTTGTCGATGTTGAGCAGGATTGGGGGTTTATTATTATCTACTGTTAGCACTTCGTGGCTCCAGAGTCCCAGGTTCGATTCCCGGCCTTGGGTCACTGTCTGTGCGGAGTCTGCACGTTCTCCCCGTGTCTGCGCGGGGTTTCCTCCGGGCGCTCCGGTTTCCTCCCACAAGTCCCGAAAGACGTGCTTGTTGGGTGAATTGGACATTCTGAATTCTCCCTCCGTGTACCCGAACAGGCGCCGGAATGTGGTGACTTGGGGATTTTCACAGGAACTTCATTGCAGTGTTTTTAAAAATAAATTTAGAGTACCCAATTCTTTTTTCCAATTAAGGGACAATTTAGCGCGGCCAATCCACCTACCCTGCACATCTTTGGGTTGTGGGGGGCGAAACCCACGCAGACACGGGGAGAATGTGCAAACTCCACACGGACAGTGACCCAGGGCCGGGATTCGAACCCGGGTCCTCAGCGCCGTGAGGCAGCAATGCTAACCACTGCGCCACCGTGCTGCCCTACTTCATTGCAGTGTTAATGTAAGCCATACTTGTGACAAGAAAGATTATTCTTATTATTAATATGTGTGTGTCTGCACGTTCTCTCTCTCTCTCTTTGTCCAGCTGTTCCACATCGACTTTGGCCACTTTCTTGACCACAAGAAGAAGAAGTTTGGCTACAAGCGGGAGCGGGTCCCGTTCGTCCTCACCCAGGATTTCCTGATCGTGATCAGCAAAGGCGCCCAGGAATGCACCAAAACCAAGGAGTTTGAGCTGTGAGTCCGATTAAATTCTCAGCATGGTTTTATGACGCCCCTCTTAATTCCGGCCTCTTACTCAGCTGTCAAAGCCCTAAGCCGAGTGAACAAAGAAAAGTACAGCACAGGAACAGGCCCTTCGGCCCTCCAAGCCTGCGCCGACCATGCTGCCCGTCTAAACTAAAATCTTCTACACTTCCTGGGTCCGTATCCCTCTATTCCCATCCTATTCATGTATTTGTCAAGTTGCCCCTTAAATGTCACTATCGTCCCTGCTTCCACCACATCCTCCAGCAGCGAGTTCCAGGCACCCACTACCCTCTGTGTAAACAAACTTGCCTCGTAACTCCTCTAAACCTTGCCCCTCGCACCTTAAACCTCTGCCCCCTAGTAATTGACCCCTCTATCCTGGGGAAAAAGCCTCTGACTATCCACTCTGTCCATGCCCCTCATACTTTTGTAGACCTCTATCAGGTCGCCCCTCAACCTCCGTCGTTCCAGTGAGAACAAACCGAGTTTATTGAACCGGCTAATGCCCTCCCTACCGGCCAACATCCTGGTAAATCTGCGCCCTCTCTAAAGCCTCCACAGCCTTCTGGTAGTGTGGTGACCAGAATTGAACACTAAACAGTGGCTGGTTTAGCTCACTTGGCTAAATCGCTGGCTTTTAAAGCAGGCCAGCAGCACGGTTCGATTCCCGTACCAGCCTCCCCGGACAGGCGCCGGAATGTGGCGACTAGGGGCTTTACACAGTAACTTCATTGAAGCCTACTCGTGACAATAAGCCATTTTCATTTTCATTTTTAATTTCATATACTCCAAGTGTGGCCTAACTAAGGTTCTATACAGCTGCAACATGACTTGCCAATTCTAATACTCAGGAGTGAGGCCCCCACGAGACATTTTTGTTGACCGCTGCCCACGTGCGGGATTGTCTGCCGATTTTCGTCCATTACGTTTCTTTTCCCCGACTGGTGTGAAATATTCGGCGTGTGGGAAATATAGGGGCAGCACGGTAATAGCACAATTGCTTCGCAGCTCCAGGGTCCCAGGTTCGATTCCGGCCTGGGTCACTGTCTGTGCGGAGTCTGCACATCCTCCCCGTGTGTGCGTGGGTTTCCTCCGGGTGCTCCGGTTTCCTTCCACAGTCCAAAGATGTGCCGGTTAGGGTGGATTGGCTGTGATAAATTGCCCCTTAGTGTCCAAAATTGCCCTTAGTGTTGGGTGGGGTGACTGGGTTATGTTGACCTCGGGTAGGGTGCTCTTTCCAGGAGCCGGTGGGGACTCAATGGGCCGAATGGCCTCCTCCTGCACTGTAAATTCTATGATAAATCTATGATAAACATTGAATCTTATTCATGGGGTCACAGTGAGCGGACGAGCCTCGATTTCAACCTTGCTGCCCCCTGAGGCGAAGGAGGCCCACTCATGTGGCCCACTCACAGGCCTATGTTGCCCGTCGCTGCCCTTAGCTCTGGAATTCCCTCCTGAAACGTCTCACTCCCTTTGAGATGCCCCCCCCCCAAAACCAACCTCTCTCTCCTCGCCCGTGATTTATTCATCTTGGCTTGCAGTCACGTTTTGTCCAATCGTTGTCCAGTGCCTTCTCTTAAAAGGCGCTACGTAAATGCACATTTTGGTTTGTTGTGGCGGTGGGGTGGGGGGAGGCTTTGAGGTTGGGATGTAAACGGTCAGGAGATCGCACTGAACGTTTGACTCACGCTGTCTCTCCTCTCCCTCGTTCCCCCTCCGCCACGGCAGGTTTCAGGAGATGTGCTACAAGGCGTACCTGGCCATCCGCCAGCACGCCAATCTCTTCATCAATCTCTTCTCCATGATGCTGGGCTCGGGCATGCCCGAGCTGCAGTCCTTCGACGACATCGCCTACATCCGCAAGACCTTGGCGCTGGACAAGATGGAGCAGGAGGCCCTGGAGTACTTCACCAAGCAGATGAACGATGCCCACCATGGTGGGTGGACCACCAAAATGGATTGGATCTTCCACACCATCCGCCACATGCCCTGAGCAGGCACTTCGACCAAGGGAGTCGATGCGAACTGCACATCCTCGGGAGTCGATGCGGACGGCACGTTCTCTGCGAAGTCGAGAGGCCCTGCGGGCAAGGGACCTGTCATGGCTGACTTGAACTACGGTTACCTTGGAAACCAGGCAACATTCCTATCCTGGGGATTGTCTAGAACTAATTTCTTTCCAACACTACATATTTAACCTTCCTCGCACCAACTAGGAGTTGAACTCTAAATTGGGTCTGGGTGAATTTTTTTTTTTTTTTCACGTCGTCGTCTTTTTTTCTCTCTTTTTTCCCCCCCCCCCCCGTTGGAAGAGAGGCACGAGAGTGGGCCGCTGCGCAGAGGGAGAGGTGGATTTGGGGACGATGTTCCGTCATCGGTGACGTACGCAAGCTGGGATTGACGGGAAGAGTGTCGGCTGAAGCTGAGAATCCGAAATTGCTCGCTCTCGGTCAGGAAAGGGCTTCCTCCTCCAAACTCTCCGGATTGCACAGAGCTTCGTTCCCCCCCCCCCCCCCCCCCAAGATTTCCTCCCATGGAATCGGGAACGCTGAGGATTTTTTTTTTAAATAAAAAAAAAACAAAACAAAACGCAAATAGAGAAACTTTAACTGGGCCCCGGGGAAGGGAGATTCCTCGTCTGGGCACGTTTCTCGGCCTCGAAGCAAGCCGATCCGGTTTCACGTCGCGGGAAGGAGCCCCGGGGAACGTTGGACCCGAGGCTGACACCGGGCCGGGCTGGCTTCCAGCCGGGATGTGCTGGCCAGCCGACTAATGGCCGATCGCCCAGGGCGAATGGTGTCAATCTCCCTCATCTTTCCCTTCGCCCTGCGGGTCCGGAGTTCCCGCTTTTACTCGGCACCCCCCCCCCCCCCCCCCTCTGAAGGAGGGGGGAGATGAAGTGGTGGTGGGGGGGGGGGGTGGGGAGGGGCGGGGAACGAGCGATTGCTGCCGTCTCTGCCACCCTCCCCCCCCCCCCCCAACCGCACTCCCGTTCTTTTTAATTTGCACAACTCCGTTTCGCAAATGAAGAAGTGTCACTCCTCCTCGGCTGTGACGAGGACATATCCGCTCGGGCAAACTGGCGGAAATCGATTCTCCGCCTGACTGCAATGAATTCCTCGTTCGAGCGTTAAAGCTGCGGATTCGCTGGAGGGTGGGGAGTCAGTGGGTGGCGGTAGGTGGTGGGGGGGGGGATTGCATGGGAAGGTTATACCCTTTGTGGCAATGTATCCTCCAGTCAGCTTGGGTTGGTTTGCTCAGTGATTTTACCCCATCCTCCCCCCCCGCTAATGGCTAATGTTAACGTGGGACCTGTTCAGAGACGGGAGAGTTTACTGGGACTCGGGTTCAGCAGAGGTAGCTTTAGTTTTTTTTTTGGGTGGTGGTAGTAGAAAGGGCCTGGGTACCACACGGGCTCGCTCGAGACTGACGGAATGGGGGAATGGACGGAGCTGGGCTGGTGATTGAGGGCGCTATTGGACGGGCGAATAACTCTCGGCTCTGCCGCGTTTGAAATCTTAAAGATTAGAACTGGGCTGTGGAAATGGAAGAAGGAAGGTTTGCTTTTCGCTTGGAGGGAGCAGATCATTCAGTCCATCGTGGCTGGTCTGATTGTGGCTGTAACTCTACTTTTTCTTACCATAACCCTCCCCTTACAATAAACGGCACGCAAAGCTGGTATTAAAAAATCTGGTAACGGTTGTCTTGGCTGGATTTAAGCTAACACTCTTGACAGGCAAGGGAGCATAATGAGGCACGGATGGCCTCCTCTCCCTGTGGTACAGGCTTCTGGGGCTGAATGGGCCTCCTGTACCTGTGGTACAGGCTTCCGGGGCTGAATGGGCCTCCTGTACCTGTGGTACAGGCTTCCGGGGCTGAATGGGCCTCCTGTACCTGTGGTACAGGCTTCCGGGGCTGAATGGGCCTCCTCTCCCTGTGGTACAGGCTTCTGGGGCTGAATGGGCCTCCTCCTACCCCTGTGGTACAGGCTTCTGGGGCTGAATGGGCCTCCTCCTGTACCTGTGGTTCAGGCTCCCGGGGCTGAATGGGCCTCCTATCCCTGTGGTACAGGCTTCTGGAGCTGAATGGGCCTCCTCCTGACCCTGTGGTACAGGCTCCCGGGGCTGAATGGGCCTCCTATCACTGTGGTACAGGCTCCCGGGGCTGAATTGGCCTCCTGACCCTGTGGTACAGGCTCCAGAGCCAGCACAGTGGTTAGCACTGCCTCCTCACAGCGCCAGGTCCTGGGTTCAATTCGAGCCTCGGGTGACTGTGGAGGGTGCACGTTCTCCCCGCGTCTGCGTGGGTTTCCTCCGGGTGCTCCGGTTTCCTCCCAAAGTCCAAAAGATGTGCAGGTTAGGGTAGATTGGCCCTGCTAAATTGCCCCTTGGTGTTCAAAAAGTTTAGATGGGGTTACGGGGGGGATAGGGTGGAGGCATGGGGCTTAAGTAGGGTGCTCTTTCCAAGGGCTGGTGCAGACTCAATGGGGCTGAATGGGCCGCCTCCTGCCCCTGTGGGACAGGCTCCAAGGGCTGAATGGACTGACTCCTGTCCCTGTGGTACATGCTCCTGGGCCTGAATATAAGTCTAAGGATCCCCGTCTACTTCATTGATTTAAGTAGGGAGCGTACAAATGGAGGAGCTCTGGCTGCAGTGGCGGCCATTTTGTGGTGTTGACTATCTACTGGGTGTTAGCGGCCATTTTGTGGTGTTGACCATCCACTGGGTGTTAGCGGCCATTTTGTGTTGAGCATCCACTGGGTGTTAGCGGCCATTTTGTGGTGTTGACTATCCACTGGCTGTTAGCGGCCATTTTGATCCAATGTGTGAGTTGAGGGCTTGGATCTGGTCGGACATTTGGGAGGAACCCGTGCTCGATTGGTCCATCTCCTTGAGCATTAGCAGCCTCTGGAAGCCTGGCAACTTTGGTTAATTGGTATTGCCGGGGGGGGATCGTGTGACTCCCCAACAGCCCCCCCCCCCCCCCCCCATTACGTTCTCACATAAGTGGCTGGGAGACTGACCTCCTATCCCCGGGGAAAGCCCAAGCAGGTCGGCAGCCCGTTCCAAAGCATGACAGAGCCAGTGACGTCGTTGTTGCAGCACAGGGCTGAAAGCTGAGGGCGGCAGGCTGGTCGGCCGCTGTGGCATCGCGGGCACGCGTATAGGAACCCGGGGCCAGTTTACGACCTCGCTTTCCCCTCAGCTACCTTGCTCACGAGTGTTTGGACAACTTGGGAGCAGGAGGGAGGCCATTCAGCCCTTCGGGCCTGCTCCGCCATTCGATCATGGCCGGCCTGGTTGTGATGTCAGCCGCACGCTGCCTCTTCGACTCTCTTGTCAATCAGCGACCTGTCCTAACTCCACCTCGAGTAAACTGAACGACCCAGACTAAACGGTCCCAATTTCTCCTCCACTCTGGCCTTAAAAAGGCAAGTTTGAACTTGTGGAAGAGCAGGAGATGTGTGACCTGGTTTAGGGGCTGGTTTAGCACACTGGGCTAAATCGCTGGCTTTGAAAGCAGGCCAGCAGCACGGTTCAATTCCCGTACCAGCCTCCCCGAACAGGCGCCGGAATGTGGCGACTGGGGGCTTTTCCCAGTAACTTCATTGAAGCCTACTCGTGACAAGCGATTATATTATTTCCCCATCTCCCAGCCCACCTGGCCTTTCGCGAGCACCTGGAATGGACACAGGAAATTAAACTGTGGAGGTGTCACATCTCAGCCCAATTCTATCCTGAGCCAACACAAGATGATGATGGGGAGCAGAGAGTTTAGTGCAGGGTTAGCTTTACTGTGTATCTAACCCCGTGCTGTACCTGTCCTGGGAGTGTTTGATGGGGACAGTGTAGAGGGAGCTTTACTCTGTATCTAACCCCGTGCTGTACCTGTCCTGGGAGTGTTTGATGGGGACAGTGTAGAGGGAGCTTTACTCTGTATCTAACCCCGTGCTGTACCTGTCCTGGGAGTGTTTGATGGGGACAGTGTAGAGGGAGCTTTACTCTGTATCTAACCCCATGCTGTACCTGTCCTGGGAGTGTTTGATGGGGACAGTGTAGAGGGAGCTTTACTCTGTATCTAACCCCGTGCTGTACCTGTCCTGGGAGTGTTTGATGGGGACAGTGTAGAGGGAGCTTTACTCTGTATCTAACCCCGTGCTGTACCCGTCCTGGGAGTGTTTGATGGGGTCAGTGTAGAGGGAGCTTTACTCTGTATCTAACCCCGTGCTGTACCTGTGCTGGGAGTGTTTGATGGGGTAGGTGTGCGAGTTCTCATCATCCGCTATCGATATCTCCCCCTCCAGATTGAACGCACTAAAAGTTCCCCTGACTCAACAGGGACAGAGTTAGTCTGGATGTGCAAAATGGCCACTTGAAAGAGCCTTTTGGGAGCTCTGGTGCTGTGCCTGAGATTGCAGACAATGTGCTGGAGGAGTAAAGCCTCTTGCAGCAAGTGGAGAGACGCTTCGGACACCTGCTCTGCCGTGTGTGGCTCTTATCGGCGCCTCCACTCCCTCCCGCCACTGGCCAATGTGTACAGCCATCACAAGAGGTCAAAGGTGAATTGGCGGCGGGGGTGAAAGGTCAAGGGTTTATGTTTGCGGCCAGGGTATGGGCAAGGGAGAGGAGTTCACAGCACGTTCACGAATGATGTGGCGGTGGGGTAACTTTGACAAGTGCTCGGAAGGCAATACTCGATTGTTGGGGGACCCGGGGGGGGAGATTGCGCCTTCTGAAAGGGGGTGCCCCGGGGCTGTGTGGAAGACCCGCTTGGGAGCCCTGGTCACTTCCCGCCTGGAACTCCCAAGCTTTGCTGCTGCATGTGCATGTGTTAGGAATAACAATAGGGATTGCTACCGACTGCTATACTGGGAAGCCATCCTTTTTCTCTCTCTCTCAATATTCTGAGTTTGTGCGTGTGTGTGTGTGTTTTGAAGGATTTGTGCTGATTAATCGACCCGAATGCTGGCGTGAATGAGGCTGCTGTGTAAACTCACAGATTCTGTGTTTTTTTTTTTTAATTTCAATTAAAAAAAATATTGTATTTGCACTTTGCAAAAAAATAATTGAACCTTGTACAAATGTAAAGTCAGACCAAAAGTACTATCCTGCGCCATTTGGGGGGCCAAGCTCCGAGCGGCGTTTTAATAAATATGTCGGCTATTGTTTTAAGCTTCGCGAGTTTTCCCTCCGTGTTTTCCCCGGGTACGTCCAGGTCTCTCAGCGGCTGCAATCTCCGAAGGTTCTTTCGTGGCGATTGTGGGGCGTCGCTGGGCGAGGGGCCCAGCATTTGATGCCCATCCCGAATTGTCCTCGAACTGAGCGGCCTGGCTCGGCAATTTCACAGGGGTGGGCAGGAGTCTCGTCGCTGTGGGTCTGGAGTCATGTGTAGGCCAGACCGAGGTAAGGACAGCGATTCCCGTCCCAAAAGGGGACATTCGTCAACCATTTTCTTTTTTAACAACAGTCAATGATATATTATTGTCATGACAATATCGACCATTACTGAGACTAGATTTATATTAATTCAATTATCTCCACCAGATGCATTTGTGGGAGTTGAACGCCTCGCCCCCCCTTCCACGCCCCGCCCCCTCCGCGCCACGCCCCGCCCCCTCTGCGCCACGCCCCGCCCCCTCCGTGCCTCGCCCCGCCCCCTCCGCGCCTCGCCCCCTCCGTGCCTCGCCCCGCCCCCTCCGCGCCTCGCCCCGCCCCCTCCGTGCCTCGCCCCGCCCCCTCCGTGCCTCGCCCCGCCCCCTCCGTGCCTCGCCCCGCCCCCTCCGTGCCTCGCCCCGCCCCCTCCGCGCCTCACCCCACCCCCTCCGCGCCTCACCCCGCCCCCTCCGTGCCTCGCCCCCTCCGTGCCTCGCCCCGCCCCCTCCGTGCCTCGCCCCGCCCCCTCCGTGCCTCGCCCCGCCCCCTCCGTGCCTCGCCCCGCCCCCTCCGTGCCTCGCCCCGCCCCCTCCCTGCCTCGCCCCGCCCCCTCCCTGCCTCGCCCCGCCCCCTCCCTGCCCCGCCCCCTCCCTGCCTCGCCCCGCCCCCTCCCTGCCTCGCCCCGCCCCCTCCCTGCCTCGCCCCGCCCCCCTCCCTGCCTCGCCCCGCCCCCTCCCTGCCTCGCCCCGCCCCCTCCGTGCCTTGCCCCGCCCCCTCCGTGCCTCGCCCCGCCCCCTCCGTGCCTCGCCCCGCCCCCTCCGTGCCTCGCCCCGCCCCCTCCGTGCCTCGCCCCGCCCCCTCCGTGCCTCGCCCCGCCCCCTCCGTGCCTCGCCCCGCCCCCTCCGCGCCTCGCCCCTCCCCCTCCGCGCCTCGCCCCTCCCCCTCCGCGCCTCGCCCCGCCCCCTCCGCGCCTCGCCCCGCCCCCTCCGCGCCTCGCCCCGCCCCCTCCGCGCCTCGCCCCGCCCCCTCCGCGCCTCGCCCCGCCCCCCCCGCGCCTCGCCCCGCCCCCTCCGCGCCTCGCCCCGCCCCCTCCGCGCCTCGCCCCGCCCCCTCCGCGCCTCGCCCCGCCCCCTCCGCGCCTCGCCCCGCCCCCTCCGCGCCTCGCTCCGCGCCTCGCCCCGCCCCCTCCGCGCCTCGCCCCGCCCCCTCCGCGCCTCGCCCCGCCCCCTCCGCGCCTCGCCCCCTCCGCGCCTCGCCCCGCCCCCTCCGCGCCCCGCCCCCTCCGCGCCTCGCCCCCTCCGCGCCTCGCCCCCTCCGCGCCTCGCCCCCTCCGCGCCCCGCCCCCTCCGCGCCTCGCCCCGCCCCCTCCGCGCCTCGCCCCGCCCCCTCCGCGCCTCGCCACTACCCTGCCATTCCTCCTGCTAAAGGGTAGATTGATTGTGGAGTGGGACCCCTGCCCTGAGGAGAGGGGCAGATCTTCCCGGTCTCTGGCCTTAGGAGACCACCTCGCTCGCCCACCAGCCGAGCTGCATGAGGAGCCTCTCCTGACACAGCAGGCACGCAGCGAGAGCGTCCGTCAGGGTAACGGGAGAGGCCAGAAGACTGGGCCCAACAGCATCGGTCAGGGTGCAGGAGGCCATTGGCCCACCTAATCTCAAAGGAGGTGAGCCGTGAGAAAGCGAGGTGTTGGGAGGCTGAGGTGAGGCAAAGATCAAGCGCAGGATTGGGGAGGGGGTTAGTTGGCAGGAGGGGGTGGTTTCACTGTCTTTGGTATCGGGGTTTTGTTAAAATGCCAAGAGGCCTGGCCGCCAGTGACAGAATCACCTGTGCGATTTGCACATGTCAATCCACAGTGCAAATTGAGAAGGGAGTTCGAAGTCTCAAAGAACAAAGAAAAGTACAGCACAGGAACAGGCCCTTCGGCCCTCCAAGCCCGTGCCGACCATGCTGCCCGACTAAACTAAAATCTTCTAACACTTCCTGGGTCCGTATCCCTCTATTCCCATCCTATTCATGTATTTGCCAAGATGCCCCTTAAATGTCACTATCGTCCCTGCTTCCACCCCCTCCTCCGGCAGCGAGTTCCAGGCACCCACTACCCTCGGCGTAAACAAACCTGCCTCGTACATCTCCTCTAAATCGGGGTGGGGTTGCGGGAGGTGCTCGAGAGGCCGGAATCGGAGGAGTGTAGCGATCTCTGAGCGTTGTGGGGTCGGGAGGTGGGGGTGCTGGGAGGGAAGGAAGAGGCTGACTGGGAGGGAGGGAGGGAGGGGAGGAAAATGGGGGTCCTCGGCCGGTGCGAGTGAGATTTTCGGCCCAGGCTGGCGGGCTCCCGCGTCAGCTGGCGCGACACCGCCGGGTAGGAAGACAACAGAGGCCACCTCGCGCTTTCACACTCTTTTATTCTTTTATGTTGAGGTACAATGCGTCAAAGCCTTTAACGTGATTCCGACCAGAGTCTAACCCAGTACAGGACAAAGCTCGAGGGATTTGGGGTGGGGGGGCGCGAGAATGGCGGACAAAGTCCATTCTATGTCAACGTAGGGGGGGTCAACTGCCCACTGCCTTTGTCACTTCCATCTTCGCTCAATGGACCAATAATTCAGGCTAATGCTCGGGGGGGGGGGGGGGAAGAAAATCTGCCGTCCTTACCCCGGTCTGACCGACACGTGACTCCAAACCCCACACAGCCACATGGTTGTCTCTTTAACTGCCCCCCCCCCCCCCCCCCCCCCCCCTCCGCCTGATATGGCCGAGCGAGAGACCACTCGGGGGCAATTAAGGATGGGCAGTGGGGAGGTGCGTGGGGGAAGAGGGGTTGGGAGCGGGGGCCACGGGAGGATTTGACGATGAGATCGGAGATCTATCACAATGGGGGCGTTTGGCCATTCTGGTCGAGCAGCGAAAGCGTCGACCACGTCGTCGTTTGGGGGGTCTGGAGTCACGTGTAGGCCAGGCCGGGTAAAGACGGCAGATTCCCTTCACCTAAAGGGACCGGATGGGCTTTCAAAACGATCGACGGTAGTAATCATCCTGAGCACCAGCAATTGCCCCCCCCCCCCCACCCCTCCCCAAAAACACCAGCCTGGCTTTCTGGTACTATCACCATCACGTGATCTTGCCCAATCACTCGCTAAACCAATCCAACACTAGTTTTTGAGCTAGTGTGTGTCTCTTTCGAAAAGATGGTCGAGGATCGGGTAGCGGGAACATGACCCTCCCTCCGCCCCCCCCCCCCCCCTTCGCCGGTACAGAATCACGCATCAAGCCACATAGAGCACAAATAGACTGGAAATTAGCCAACATCGACAGTAACGAGCCAACAGAGTGCTAAACTATGAGAAGCACTGTTCCCGATAATTAACACGTTTTTTTTTTTCTTTGCATCGTAAAATGGAAGATTAATGGCGGCCTTCACAAGTGGGGGAGGTGAGGATCTCTCGCCACAGGTCTGACGGGTGCGATGAGGGGGCAGGTACCCATTTGGAAATGATGCTCGGTAAGCTGACCCAATCTGGGGACGACTCCACCAACCCCACACTCAGCAGCAGCCGGATTGGGGCAGTTGAGGGTTTGGAGGTGGGGGGGGGGAGGGATTTTCTTTAAGGCCGTGGGTGTGGCTGGCTATCCCTAGCTACCTTGCGTGAAGGTGGTGGGAGATCTGCCAGTTCGAACCCGCTGCAGTTCGGGAGGTGAAGGTACACCCACACTGCTGTTAGGGAGCTAGAGGGCCCTCCAAATGGCCGTTTGAGGACACTGCAAATGGCCGCTCTAGCAAGAGGACACTGCAAATGGCTGCTCTAGGACACTGCAAATGGCCGTTTGAGGACACTGCAAATGGCCGCTTTAGCTGGAGGACACTGCAAATGGCTGCTCGAGCTAGAGGACACTGCAAATGGCTGCTCTAGGACACTGCAAATGGCTGCTCTAGGACACTGCAAATGGCCGTTTGAGGACACTGCAAATGGCTGCTCCAGCTGGAGGACACTGCAAATGGCTGTTTGAGGACACTGCAAATGGCCGCTCCAGCTGGAGGACACTGCAAATGGCTGCTCGAGGACACTGCAAATGGCTGCTCTAGGACACTGCAAATGGCCGTTTGAGGACACTGCAAATGGCTGCTCCAGCTGGAGGACACTGCAAATGGCTGTTTGAGGACACTGCAAATGGCCGCTCTAGCTGGAGGACACTGCAAATGGCTGCTCGAGGACACTGCAAATGGCCGCTCTAGCTGGAGGACACTGCAAATGGCTGTTCGAGGACACTGCAAATGGCCGCTCTAGCTGGAGGACACTGCAAATGCCTGCAAATGGCCGTTCAAGCTGGAGGACACTGCAAATGGCTACTCTAAGAGCTGGGGTCCGTAATGGCTGCCCTCGAGACTGGGGGGGGCAAATGGTTTTGCCTGATTATCCTGAACATTGCCAACACCCCATCGCTCCTATGTCACCCTGGTGCTTTATGAACAGATGCGAAGGCGGTCTAACTGTTATAATTATGGAAGACACTGCTTCCGATAATTAATGATATATTAATACATGTCTTTATAAATAATTTATAGTGATCACTGCCCCTGATAAATTAAACAATCATTGATGACAACCAGAGCTTAGGCACAAGTATGGATGGACAAACGCATAACATAGTTTCAGTTGCCGTCGGTGAACTTGGCGAATCGTCTTGAAATCCGACTTTTGTTTTACAAACGGGATGTGGGTGACAGCGACTGTTAATGGACCAATTGGATTGAAGAGAAGATGGAGGGGGAAAGAGAGGGGGGAGAGAGAGAGAGAGGGGGGGAGGGGGGGTGGGGGGGGGAAGAGCGGGGGGGGGGGAAGAGCGGAGGGGGGTGGGGAGGAAGAGCGGAGGGGGGGTGGGGGGGTGGGGGGGGAAGAGCAGAGGGGGGGGTGGGGGGGGTGGGGGGGTGGGGGGGGAAGAGCAGAGGGGGGGTGGGGGGGGTGGGGGGGGAAGAGCGGAGGGGGGGGTGGGGGGGGAAGAGCGGAGGGGGGGTGGGGGGGAGGGGGGGAAGAGCGGAGGGGGAAGAGCGGGAGGGGAGGTGGGGGGGGGGAAGGAGCGGAGGGGAGGGTGGGGGGGGGAAGAGCGGAGGGGGGGGGGGGTGGGGGGGGGAAGAGCGGAGGGGGGGAAGGGGAGAAAAAGAGGGGGGTAGTGAGGTGAAAGAGAGAGGGGTTTAGAGAATCAAAGAAAGGGAAGGGAAGGAATGGGAGGGGGGGGGGAAGAGGATGAAGAGTATAAAAAACGAGGGCGGGGGAGAGAGAGGAGAGGGGAATCGGTTGCACATACGACCTGCGATCTGGAATCAGAAATCCTCCGATTTGGCCGTTCGGCCGTTAGAAGCTGTTATTTCCAATGCTCCAGACGTCGCCACTCAGGGCGTTAGCCGCTCCCTGTAAGGTCCAGGTTACCAGAGCCAGCTGTTTGCGAAACCTCTTCTCATCGAACTTGGACGGGTCCAACTGGAGCAGCTGGAAGTGTTTGTAAAGCGCGCCCAGCGTGTGGTCGCCCTGCCCGTGTAGAATGTGCCGGAAAGGTGTCTCCGTCGCCGAGACGTACTGGGACAGGAAGTAGAACTCCACCTGTCGGGAACATTCCAGAACAAAAATTAAACCTCTTGCTTCCCCGTTTCAAGCCGCCGTCCCTTTACAGTCACCACCCCTCCCCTTCAATGATCCCTTTGCACACCTCCCCCCTTCACAGATATCCCCCCCCCCCCCTCAGATACCCCCAACCCCCCTCAGATACCCCCAACCCATCATCCTGCACACATCATCGAATCCCAGCGGTGCAGAAGGAGGCCATTGGGCCCATTGGGTATGTACCGACCCTCGGAAGGACCACCCTACCCAGGCTCACTCCCCCGCCCTATTCCCGTAACCCCTCCTAACCGTTGGACAGTAAGGGACAATTTAACACGGCCAATCCACCCTAACCTGCACATCTGTGGGAGGAAACCGGAGCACCCGGAGGAAACCCACGCAGACGCAGGGGGAAGAACGTGCAGACTCCGCACAGACAGTGACCCAAGCTGGGAATCGAACACGGGACGCTGGCGCGGTGAGGCAGCAATGCTAACCCACTGTGCCACCCTTCGCTTCCCTCTCGCCGATATTCCCCCACCCCCCCCCCCCCCCCCAACAACGCAGAGCCCCCTCCATCACAAATCTTTCATCCTCCCCACCCACCAGGATAACTCCATTCCTTCAACCCTCTCGGCCTTCCCTCGAGAGGAAAACGGCTCCGGCTTCTCCCGTCGATCCGCTGAGCGGGGGGGGGGCGGAATTCACCGGCCTTTACGGGGGGAAATCTCAGCTCCGAACCCCCCCCCCCCCTTTTTTTACAAACAGCCGTAACTTACCCTCATTATCTTATCGTTGTAGATGCGATTCAGCCTCTCGTTTCCCTCGTCCGATGAGCTGATGAGGTTGGTCAATCTTTCCGCTGAGCGGATAAAATCTCCCCTGGCCGAATACAACCACTGGAGAGTCAGGCCCCGACTCTTGAGTAGGCCGAAAAAGCAGGGAGTGAGAGAGAGAAGTGGGGAGGGGGAGAAAGAGAGGGGACGGACAGAGGCGAATTGGAGAGAAAAAGAGAGTAGTCATTCTTTTCCATATATTTTTTCACAAAAACATTTATTTTGATATTTGTTATCCAGCCCTTTTTCCTTTAAACCACCCTCTACACTGTCCCCATCAAACACTCCCAGGACAGGTACAGCACGGGGTTAGATACAGAGTAAAGCTCCCTCTACACTGTCCCCATCAAACACTCCCAGGACAGGTACAGCACGGGGTTAGATACAGAGTAAAGCTCCCTCTACACTGACCCCATCAAACACTCCCAGGACAGGTACAGCACGGGGTTAGATACAGAGTAAAGCTCCCTCTACACTGTCCCCATCAAACACTCCCAGGACAGGTACAGCACGGGGTTAGATACAGAGTAAAGCTCCCTCTGCGCTGTCCCCATCAAACACTCCCAGGACAGGTACAGCACGGGGTTAGATACAGAGTAAAGCTCCCTCTACACTGTCCCCATCAAACACTCCCAGGACAGGTACAGCACGGGGTTAGATACAGAGTAAAGCTCCCTCTACACTGTCCCCATCAAACACTCCCAGGACAGGTACAGCACGGGGTTAGATACAGAGTAAAGCTCCCTCTACACTGTCCCCATCAAACACTCCCAGGACAGGTACAGCACGGGGTTAGATACAGAGTAAAGCTCCCTCTACACTGTCCCCATCAAACACTCCCAGGACAGGTACAGCACGGGGTTAGATACAGAGTAAAGCTCCCTCTACACTGTCCCCATCAAACACTCCCAGGACAGGTACAGCACGGGGTTAGATACAGAGTAAAGCTCCCTCTACACTGTCCCCATCAAACACTCCCAGGACAGGTACAGCACGGGGTTAGATACAGAGTAAAGCTCCCTCTACACTGTCCTCATCAAACACTCCCAGGACAGGTACAGCACGGGGTTAGATACAGAGTTGTGCAAAGGTCTGAATGGTGGTCTTTGTACCTTGAGTTCATTAGCAAAGTCCTGGAGCTGGGTCAGGTAGTTCAGAGTCACATCACTGTACACTTGATAGTTGAGGTGCAGCCTGTCGTTGTGGGTCAGTATGATGGCCATCTGACCCATGACCTCCGCCACCGCGCGGCTGACGTCTGCCAGTCTGCCGTTCAGCTGCTTCTCCAGCGCCTGGTAGGTGTCCAATTTGGTGTCCAGAAACCAATAGTCGCTGTATTGCTGCGGAGAGAGAGTGACACCACGTCAGACCCTTCCTGGGACCCCGGCGCACCGGACACCCGGCGTCTCCCACCCTCTGACAGTGCAGCACTCCCTCAGTACTGACCCTCTGACAGTGCGGCACTCCCTCAGTACTGACCCTCTGACAGTGCGGCACTCCCTCAGTACTGACCCTCTGACAGTGCGGCACTCCCTCAGTACTGACCCTCTGACAGTGCGGCACTCCCTCAGTACTGACCCTCTGACAGTGCAGCACTCCCTCAGTACTGACCCTCTGACAGTTCAGCGCTCCCTCAGTACTGACACTCTGACAGTGCGGCACTCCCTCAGTACTGACCCTCTGACAGTGCCGCACTCCCTCAGTACTGACCCTCTGACAGTGCAGCACTCCCTCAGTACTGACCCTCTGACAGCGCAGCACTCCCTCAGTACTGACCCTCTGACAGCGCAGCACTCCCTCAGTACTGACCCACTGACAGTGCAGCACTCCCTCAGTACTGACCCTCTGACAGTGCGGCACTCCCTCAGTACTGACACTCTGACAGTGCGGCACTCCCTCAGTACTGACCCTCTGACAGTGCGGCACTCCCTCAGTACTGACCCTCTGACAGTGCAGCACTCCCTCAGTACTGACCCTCTGACAGTGCGGCACTCCCTCAGTACTGACCCTCTGACAGTGCGGCACTCCCTCAGTACTGACCCTCTGACAGTGCGGCACTCCCTCAGTACTGACCCTCTGACAGTTCAGCGCTCCCTCAGTACTGACACTCTGACAGTGCGGCACTCCCTCAGTACTGACCCTCTGACAGTGCGGCACTCCCTCAGTACTGACCCTCTGACAGTGCGGCACTCCCTCAGTACTGACCCTCTGACAGTGCAGCATTCCCTCAATACTGACCCTCTGACAGTGCAGCATTCCCTCAGTACTGACCCTCTGACAGTGCAGCACTCCCTCAGTACTGACCCTCTGACAGTGCGGCACACCCTCAGTACTGACCCTCTGACAGTGCGGCACTCCCTCAGTACTGACCCTCTGACAGTGCGGCACTCCCTCAGTACTGACCCTCTGACAGTGCAGCACTCCCTCAGTCCTGACCCTCTGACAGTGCAGCACTCCCTCAGTACTGACCCTCTGACAGTGCGGCACTCCCTCAGTACTGACCCTCTGACAGTGCAGCATTCCCTCAGTACTGACCCTCTGACAGTGCAGCACTCCCTCAGTACTGACCCTCTGACAGTGCAGCACTCCCTCAGTACTGACCCTCTGACAGTGCGGCACTCCCTCAGTACTGACCCTCTGACAGTGCGGCACTCCCTCAGTACTGACCCTCTGACAGTGCAGCACTCCCTCAGTACTGACCCTCTGACAGTGCAGCTCTCCCTCAGTACTGACCCTCTGACAGTGCGGCACTCCCTCAGTACTGACCCTCTGACAGTGCGTCACTCCCTCAGTACAGAACCTCTGACAATGCAGCGCTCCCTCAGTACTGACCCTCTGACAGTGCAGCACTCCCTCAGTACTGACCCTCTGACAGTGCGTCACTCCCTCAGTATTGACCCTCTGACAGTGCAGCACTCCCTCAGTACTGAATCTCTGACAGTGCGGCACTCCCTCAGTACTGACCCTCTGACAGTGCAGCACTCCCTCAGTCCTGACCCTCTGACAGTGCGTCACTCCCTCAGTACTGACCCTCTGACAGTGCAGCGCTCCCTCAGTACTGGCCCTCTGACAGTGCAGCACTCCCTCAGTCCTGACCCTCTGACAGTGCGTCACTCCCTCAGTACTGACCCTCTGACAGTGCCGCACTCCCTCAGTACTGATCCTCTGACAGTGCAGCACTCCCTCAGTACCGACCCTCTGACTATCCGGCACTCCCTCAGTACTGACCCTCTGACAGTGCAGCACTCCCTCAGTACTGACCCTCTGACAGTGCAGCACTCCCTCAGTCCTGACCCTCTGACAGTGCGTCACTCCCTCAGTACTGACCCTCTGACAGTGCGGCACTGCCTCAGTACTGACCCTCTGACAGTGCGGCACTCCCTCAGTACTGACCCTCTGACAGTGCGGCACTCCCTCAGTACTGACCCTCTGACAGTGCGGCACTCCCTCAGTACTGACCCTCTGATAGTGCTGCACTCCCTCAGTACTGACCCTCTGACAGTGCGGCACTCCCTCAGTACTGACCCTCTGACAGTGCGGCACTCCCTCAGTACTGACTCTCTGACAGTGCAGCACTCCCTCAGTACTGACCCTCTGACAGTGCAGCACTCCCTCAGTACTGACCCTCTGACAGTGCAGCACTCCCTCAGTACTGACACTCTGACAGTGCGGCACTCCCTCAGTACTGACCCTCTGACAGTGCGGCACTCCCTCAGTACTGACCCTCTGACAGTGTAGCACTCCCTCAGTACTGACCCTCTGACAGTGCGGCGCTCCCTCAGTACTGACCCTCTGACAGTGCGGCGCTCCCTCAGTACTGACCCTCTGACAGTGCGGCGCTCCCTCAGTACTGACCCTCTGACAGTGCGGCACTCCCTCAGTACTGACCCTCTGACAGTGCGTCACTCCCTCAGTACAGAACCTCTGACAATGCAGCGCTCCCTCAGTACTGACCCTCTGACAGTGCAGCACTCCCTCAGTACTGACCCTCTGACAGTGCGTCACTCCCTCAGTACTGACCCTCTGACAGTGCAGCACTCCCTCAGTACTGAATCTCTGACAGTGCGGCACTCCCTCAGTACTGACCCTCTGACAGTGCAGCACTCCCTCAGTCCTGACCCTCTGACAGTGCGTCACTCCCTCAGTACTGACCCTCTGACAGTGCGGCACTCCCTCAGTACTGATCCTCTGACAGTGCAGCACTCCCTCAGTACTGACCCTCTGACAGTGCAGCACCCCCTCAGTCCTGACCCTCTGACAGTGCGTCACTCCCTCAGTACTGACCCTCTGACAGTGCGGCACTGCCTCAGTACTGACCCTCTGACAGTGCGGCACTCCCTCAGTACTGACCCTCTGACAGTGCGGCACTCCCTCAGTACTGACCCTCTGACAGTGCGGCACTCCCTCAGTACTGACCCTCTGATAGTGCTGCACTCCCTCAGTACTGACCCTCTGACAGTGCGGCACTCCCTCAGTACTGACTCTCTGACAGTGCGTCACTCCCTCAGTACTGACCCTCTGACAGTGCGGCACTCCCTCAGTACTGACCCTCTGACAGTGCGGCACTCCCTCAGTACTGACTCTCTGACAGTACAGCACTCCCTCAGTACTGACCCTCTGACAGTGCGGCACTCCCTCAGTACTGACCCTCTGACAGTGCGGCACTCCCTCAGTACTGACCCTCTGACAGTGCGGCACTCCCTCAGTACTGACCCTCTGACAGTGGGGCACTCCCTCAGTACTGACCCTCTGACAGTGCGGCACTCCCTCAGTACTGACCCTCTGACAGTGCGGCACTCCCTCAGTACTGACCCTCTGACAGTGCGGCACTCCCTCAGTACTGACCCTCTGACAGTGCGGCACTCCCTCAGTACTGACCCTCTGACAGTGCGGCACTCCCTCAGTACTGACCCTCTGACAGTGCAGCACTCCCTCAGTACTGACCCTCTGACTATCCGGCACTCCCTCAGTACTGACCCTCTGACAGTGCAGCACTCCCTCAGTACTGACCCTCTGACAGTGCAGCACTCCCTCAGCACTGACCCTCTGACAGTGCGGCACTCCCTCAGTACTGACCCTCTGACAGTGCAGCATTCCCTCAGTACTGACCCTCTGACAGTGCAGCACTCCCTCAGTACTGACCCTCTG
>NC_052174.1:9489821-9517392 GCF_902713615.1 Scyliorhinus canicula
CCTCTCTCCCTCGCAGAAGATGCTCCTTAACAAGGAGCGGTTCGCTGTCAACTTCTATCCGATGATGATTGCCCTTTTGAAGCATCTGTTTTGACATGTTGATGGTGCAGTACAAAGACAGGTATTGCCCGGATCGGGGACAAACTCCAGCTCCCATTTTGGGCCCCGTATTTAAGGAAGGATGTGCTGGCCTTGGGAAAGGGTCCAGAGGAGGTTCACAAGGAATGAAGATCTTGTCGTATGAGGAACGGTTGAGGACTCTGGGTCTGTACTCGTTGGAGTTTGGAAGGATGAGGGGGGATCTTATTGAAACTTACAGGATACTGCGAGGCCTGGATAGAGTGGACGTGGAGAGGATGTTTCCATCTGTAGGAGAAACTAGAACCAGAGGGCACAGCCTCAGACTAAAGGGACGATCCTTTAAAACAGACATGAGGAGGAATTTCTTCAGCCAGAGGGTGGTGAATCTGTGGAACTCTTTGCCGCAGAAGGCTGTGGAGGCCAAATCACTGAGTGTCTTTAAGACAGAGATGGATAGGTTCTTGATCAATAAGGGGATCAGGGGTTATGGGGAGAAGGCAGGAGAATGGGGATGAGAAAATATCAGCCATGATTGAATGGCGGAGCAGCCTCGATGGGCCGAATGGCCTAATTCTACTCCTCTGCTGCTGACTTACCTCACGGAAGCTGAGCTCCATAGCTGGGACGCCAGCAAAGGCAGTGAAGGGGTAGGCACTACTGTCCATGGTCAGTGGCTTTAAACTGCGGGGAGAAAGTTAAACCAGTGACAGACCGTCCGACCGACAATAGCTACTGTTAAAACCAGCTGGCCTTTCTCTCCGACCCCTGCGTTATGTCATTACTGGTCCCGGTATGGTGTGCGGTTGACTGTTCCCCCACACAAGGTCAAGTCAAAACCAAAGACAAGGCGGGCTATCTTTGCTGGAGAGGGGTCAGAGACTTGGCACCCAGCCCAGTGCCCCAGACATCCCCATTTGCCAGCGTACCAAAAACCCACCGCTCGTAACGTACCTACCGTGAAACCGTAAGAAGGTAATGAACACGACATTCGCCCGTCAGGACGCCGAAGGCGTTCCCAGAATAAAACAGCGCAGAGGGAGGCCATTCTGCCCCTCTTGGTCTGTGCTGGCCCTTTGACAGAGCCATCTAATTAATCCCACTCCCCCCCAGCCCACCGTATCCAGGCAGGTTTATTATATACTTTCAAATGTTTGATACAGTCCCCCCCTTTTTAACCCCCCCCCCCCACCCCCATCGGGTGAGAGAGCGCGGCCTCAGACTCGTTTGCAGGGCCTACCACTCGGCCCATCGAGCCTGTACCGACTCCCCACAGGGCACCGGCTGTTAGTCCCTCACTTAATCCCCCCTCGGGTTCATCACTATTTGTATTCGCCGGGATGCGCGCACGTCAAATTAATTATAGTCAGTAATCACACCCACCCCCCCCTCCCCCACCGCCATCCCGTCTCGTCTCCGGCCCACCGCAGGCCCCCTCCCCTCCCTCCTCTCCCCGATGGTACATACATATTGTTGACGTAGTCAGGGTTCCGGGCCACAATCTGGCTGTAGATGGTCTGACCGTTCCACTTGGGGCTCTCGACCTGTGGCAACGAAGGAGACATTTAACCATTGGTGGGAGGGAGGGAGGGGGGGGGGGGGGGGGGGGATGGTCGCTGCTCGTGCAGGTCCGATAGTGGCGGGCGGGCTATACGATGCTGGGGGCCCCACCCCCAGGTTCGACCGGGGTCGGGGGGGTGGGGTTTAAACAGTACGGCACAGGAACAGGCCCTCCGAGCCTGTACCGGTCACCCGGCGCGTGTGAGGAAAGCGGAGACGGTCTACTGTCATGGCGACCAATGCCGGAGGGACGCGGAGGTAGGCGTGGACCTCGGGTGGTGAGGGACGTGCCCGGGCACTGATAGCCAGGTCGGCTCTGTTGTGTTATGTACTCTGGGATAACACAGGCTGCAACTCCGGTGCAGCTTTGACCGATAGATACTCCAGACTTTGAAGGAAGTTCAGTGTGATTTATTGAACCATCAGCCCAGTTCTCTATGAGTTCGACTCTCCGGCTAATCTTGCTGTAGTAACTCAGTCTAACTAACCAGTCTGCTCTAAGCCACGTGGTGGGTGTGATGCTTCTGATCTACCCCTGTCCTTCTCTATAAGTGTCGCCTGTGGAAAGAGACAGAGCATGTGTGCCCCATCCTTATATATGGGTTGTGTAATGCCCCCTTGTGGTAGTGTCACCTCTGGGTGTCTTGACTGCCCATTGGCCGTGTCCTATTCTACGTGTTCATTAGCTGTATGTCTGCATGTCATGATGTCTCTAGTGCTCCCTCTAGTGTTTACTAAGTTGTAGTGTATTTACGTTAACCCCTTGTGTATTTACAGTGATGCATATCACCACAGGCACTTCCGCAGTGGGCCCTCGGGGGTTGGGGGGGGGAGCCCGATTAGAGGGATTCCCCTTGCTTCGTGGGTGGGAGAGGGGAGAGCCTCGATACCAGTGAGGGGGGGTGGGGGGGGTGGGGGGCTGGGATAAGGTGGGTGCCGCAATGCCTACAGTTCAAGTCTGGAACAGACGGGGGCGGCGCAGTGGGTTAGCACTGCTGCCTCGCGGCGCCGAGGTCCCAGGTTCGATCCTGGCCCCGGGTCACAGTCCGTGTGGAGTTTGCACATTCTCCCCCGTGTCTGCGTGGGTCTCACCTCCCCACAGCCCAAAGATGTGCAGGTCTTAAAGGTCGCTAATGTACCTGCCTCAACCACCTCACTTGGCCGGGCATTCCAGGCCCCCACCACCCTCTGTGTAAAAACACTTCCCCCGCACATCTCCGCTGAACCTTTCCCCCCCTCACCTTGAGCCTGTGCCTCCTTGTAATTGTCATTTCTGCTCTGGGGAAAAAGCCTCCAACTGTTCACCCTATCAATACCCCTCATAATTTCTATCAGGTCGCCCCTTCAGCCTCCGTCTCTCTCGGGAGAACAATCCCAGTTTATTCAATCTCTCCTCACAGCTCATACCCTCCATACCAGTGTTATGGGCCAAGGTTTAGAGAACCCCAAAGTGTATCATGGAGTTTCCCTGACCCACAACTTTTACTAGATTGTGGTATGGGGAGCACACGCAGAAATGGAAAAGTATTTTTTAAAGCAAAACAATGTTTATTCTATGAACTCAAGTTAACCTTTTTAAAACATACAGTGAACATCTTAGCAACCATTAATTCAAATACAACCCCCAAAGAATACAACACTAAGTAATCCTTTAAGCTTTCCTTTTAACATCCATAAGACTTAAAACACCTTTTACCAGAAGCACATCAGGTTAAAGTTACTACTGTTATTGGTTTTAAATCACCAGGATCGATTTACAGTCTTTAGATTACAGAGAGAGATTCATACCCCTTCTGGCTGTGACTGCAGCTCTCCAGCTCTGAAAACGAAATTAAAGCACACCCTGCAGCAAACAGCCTAAAACAAAAGTAAAAAGCTGACAGACAGCCCAGCTCCACCCACTCTCTGACATCTCTGCAGTAATAAACACCCATTTCTTGACGGTACTCTCACTGCAGATATTTATATACACACCCATTTATAGACACCCATTTCTTAAAGGTACACTCACATGACAATAATGGCATTACTGAAAATATACGACAATTAAGGGTTACAGAACCAGACGGAGTTAGGCCGGCGATGGTCTGACTGAACGGCGGAACAGGATCGAGGGGCTGAAGGGCCTCCCTCCTGTCCAGGGTCACCTACCTGTTTAATCACCGTCTCGATCAGGTTGTGAAGAAGTGGACTAGATTCGGTATGCAAACGGTCGTCGCCTGAGAAATGAGCACAACATCAACGTAAACATTGGGCCCCTTTCTGATTCAAGAACCGAGAAGTAGTTTAGTGTAAAGGGGATAGGCTGCTAACTCTGTGAGAGAGAAAAGCTATTGGGATTTGGTTGATGGGGTAGCACGGTGGGTTAGCACTGCTGCCTCACGGCGTCAGGGACCCGGGTTCAATCCCGGCCTCGAGTGAGCGCCCGGGTGGAGTCTGCACGTTCTCTCCCCTCCCCAGCCCCCCCTACCGTGGGTTTCCTCCGGGTGCTCCGGTTTCCTCCCGCAGTCCATAAAGGTGGGCGGCTCAGGGTGGGGTTACGGGGATAGGGCGGGGGAAGTGGACCTAGGTAGGGTTGCTCTTTTCAGAGGGCTGGTGCCGACTCGATGGGATGGGCCAAATGGCTCCGGTCTACCAAGGGTGATCAATCGTGTGATCCACCACGCTTCGCGTTTAGGATCAAGAGGACGGAATGTAGCCATCCAAGATGGCCACCTGCAAAGGACCATGGGAATTATGTCCAATCCAGGACTCAGACAGATACAGAGCCGATGTGTATGATAATGGAATAGTGTTGATGGGCTCTAGATTGGTTTTACAGGTTGGCGCAACATCGAGGGCCGAAGGGCCTGTAAAAGGGCGGACAGCTACGTCCAAACTAGGCCGCAATTTGATCTTGGCCCACTGTGTCTCTCGCTATTGCCTGGGCACAGATCCATTCTGGCGAAGAACGACGTACAAACATTAACTGCACGCGAGCCCCTTCAGCTCCCATGTTCCAACCCTCTCCTATCCCTTTGACTCCCTCCATGGCCAAGAATCTATTTGGCCCTGCATTCAGAATCCTCTGCGGCCCAGCCTCGGCCACTCTCAGGGGAAAACAGTTCGAGAGATTCACCTCCCTCCGAGAGAAAAAAAATTCTCCTCCGCTCCGTCTCAAATGGGAGGCCCCCTTTACCTGCGGCCCGGGTTCTAGTCTCTCCCACGCGGGGAAATATCCTCTCAGCATTCACCCTGTCAAATCCCCCCTCAGGATTGTTCATGGCTCAGTAAGATTGCCTCGCAAGCTCCAATGGACACAGGCCCAGTCAGGAAGATGAACAATCCGTGTCGTCCTGGACTCGATACCTTGACAGGTCACAGCAGCTCAGCACTGTTGTGTCCGAGGGGCGGAGTGGGGGGAGGAGGCAGCCCTTGGAGAGGGGTCCCCGGTCTAGGGTCCCTCGGGCACCCTCTGTCCCAGTGGAGTTTGAGAACGGCACTTACCCAGAACTGCTTTATCCAGGCTGAAGTAGGCCACGGCCTTCAGGTGCATCATGGTCAGGTAGCCCTGTGGACAGGCGCAAAGAGTCAGAGGTTTCATCCAAACTCCACTGGCTTGACCTGTTCATACAATCAACATTCTTTAAGATGCCCCACTCCTCTGCCCAGACACCAACCCTGGCCCCACCTCCACTGACTCCGCCCCCAACTCTCCTGACCCAGCCCCACCCATCTGGCACCAACCCTTCCTCCCCTGGCCCCACCTCCACTGACTCCGCCCCCAACTCTCCTGACCCAGCCCCTCCCATCTGGCACCAACCCTTCCTCCCCTGGCCCCACCTCCACTGACTCCGCCCCCAACTCTCCTGACCCAGCCCCTCCCATCTGGCACCAACCCTTCCTCTCCTGGCCCCACCCCCACCTCCACTGACTCCGCCTCCAACTCTCCTGACCCAGCCCCTCCCATCTGGCACCAACCCTTCCTCTCCTGGCCCCACCCCCACCTCTACTGACTCCGCCTCCAACTCTCCTGACCCAGCCCCTCCCATCCGGCACCAACCCTTCCTCTCCTGGCCCCACCTCCACTGACTCCGCCTTCAACTCTCCTGACCCAGCCCCTCCCATCCGGCACCAACCCTTCCTCTCCTGGCCCCACCTCCACTGACTCCGCCTCCAACTCTCCTGACACAGTCCCTCACACCTGGCACCTCCCCTCCCCTGGCTTCACCTCCACTGACTCCGCCCCCAACTCTCCTGACCTGGCACCTCCCCTCCTCTCCTGGCCCCAAGCCCACTCCCTCTGGCCCTTCACCTCTCATGATCTGATCCCTCCCTCCCACCTCTGGCCGGGCATCTCACCTCTTCACCTCACTCTTCCTCTCCTCATTTGGCTCCACCCCTCCAGCCGTGGCTCCACCCCTCCTGCCCTGGCCCCGCCCATCCTAGCCCCTCCCTCCCACCCCTCCTGCCCTGGCCCCACCCACCCTAGCCCCTCACCTCCTGCCCTAGCCCCGCCCATCCTAGCCCACCCCTCCTGCCCTGACGCGGCCCATCCTAGCCCCTCCCATCCCTCCTGCCCTGGCCCCGCCCATCCTAGAGCCTCCCTCCCACCCCCTCCTTCCCTGGCCCCGCCCATCCTAGCCCCTCCCACCCTGGCCCCGCCCGTCCTAGCCCCTCCCACCCACTCCTTCCCTGGCCCCGCCCATCCTACCTACCTCCAGCCACTCCGTGGCCCCGACGCTCCCGAATTCACCCGCATCCCAGCTGGCGAAGAGCAGGCTGCGTCGCGGCTTGAACCCTGACGGGAGAAAGCCAGGGGTTATTATGGGATGGAGCCAAGGTGCTGCCAAGGTCGAGCGCGTTCTGGCCCCCTCCCCTGCCCTCCCTCAGCCAATCAGAGCCGGCTCACCACCGCGGGCAGGGGGGGGGGGGGGGGGTGCATTGGCCAGGGGCGGAGGGGGGGGGGGGGCCTGGGGCCTGGGGCCTGGGCCCTGGGGCCCTCAGAATCCCATCGCCAATGAACACTTGAAGAAACCCGACTAACTTAATTCTAGTGGGTGGGTGCCCCTGACAGAGACGGCCCTCTCACGGGCGTCTGCACCTGTGCACGGGATAACGGGGGTGGCCGAAACGAGACACTCCAACAACAATTACAGCCTGCATTGCTGTAGCCCCTGAAAGGGAGCAAAGCATCCCCCAAAACGCCTGGGAGAAGCCTGACCAGGTAGGCCCGAAACCGCGCAAGGGGATATATTCGGGTCGGCGGCCCCGAGGCTTGAAATGAAGTGGAATGAAAATCGTTTATTGTCACGAGTAGGCTTCAAATGCAGTTACTGTGTGTGGTGAATATAATTCACACCGGATTATAATCTGTATATACACGTGCCTATATTGTAAGTGCAGTTGCACTAACTGACCACCAGGGGGAGTAGCTCTGGGAATGCTCGAGAATTGTACTGGGCTTCTCCCTTGGTTCCGCCCAGGACTCCTCCCCCCCTGGAGCTGCTGTATAAAGATCAGCGCCACATGGTCAGCCGGCCAGTTCACCGAAAGTTCAATGGCTAACCGGCTGGCTCTGTTGTGAGTGTATTAAAATCGCTATTCTAACCCTACAAGCACGTGTCCGTAGAATTGTTGGTTCCAACAATGTGAATAGCCCCTAGTCGCCACATTCCGGCGCCTGTTCGGGGAGGCTGGTACGGGAATCAAACCCGCGCTGCCTCGGTCTGCTTTCAAAGCCAACGATTTAGCCCACTGTGCTAAACCAGCCCCTGATGGAGGAGCGTGAAGCGGTTCAGAAAGATGGGGAGGCCAGCGGCCTGGAGCATGATTGCTAGCACGGGGCAGACGGGCGGGCTGAACGGTCTGACTGCCTGTGGTGGGTTGGGGGCCGAATCTATCCCACGCCCCTTACCATTTTCCACCATTTTAGAGAAGGCACGGGCGAGCTCCAGCAGAATGGCTGTCCCCACACCCGACTTGGCTGCTCCCTCGCTCCAGGAATCCCTCTGGGCACCGAAGATGATGTATCGATCTGGAACGCAAGCGGGAAAAATGGCAAACGTCAGAGAGCCGGCCGACCGAGGTTCTGCTCCGCGCGGCCGGAGAAAATCGCCTCGCGGCTCCTTCCTCAGCTCTGCTTCATCCACCTGGCACTCACCGATAATATGTCACAATATACACCAGTATATCATGGTGCAGACACACGCTGAGGGACACACACACGGACCAATCAACATGCACCAACACCGCAGCCAATCACCAGTTAGAACACACTCACTATAAAGGCAGAGGGCGCCACGGTTCCCACTCATTCTGGGTGCTGCCTCTCAGAAGCACAAGAATTCATCAAGTACAGCATAGACTCTCACCACGTGCTGAGTGATTCAACTGGTTCGGACAGGCACAGGTCACTAGTTAAACTAGCATCGTGTAAACCTAGAGTTATCGTATGTCTATTCTTTCAGTAGTAGTTAACAATATAGAGTTGAACCTTCTTCAGTGTTGGTGGCACATGTTAGCTTCACAAGTCCACAGTGCCCAACACTTCAGGTTAGATACAGAGTAAAGCTCCCTCTACACTGTCCCCATCAAACACTCCCAGGACAGGTACAGCACGGGGTTAGATACAGAGTAAAGCTCCCTCTACACTGTCCCCATCAAACACTCCCAGGACAGGTACAGCACGGGGTTAGATACAGAGTAAAGCTCCCTCTACACTGTCCCCATCAAACACTCCCAGGACAGGTACAGCACGGGGTTAGATACAGAGTAAAGCTCCCTCTACACTGTCCCCATCAAACACTCCCAGGACAGGTACAGCACGGGGTTAGATACAGAGTAAAGCTCCCTCTACACTGTCCCATCAAACACTCCCAGGACAGGTACAGCACGGGGTTAGATGCAGAGTAAAGCTCCCTCTACACTGTCCCCCATCAAACACTCCCAGGACAGGTACAGCACGGGGTTAGATACAGAGTAAAGCTCCCTCTACACTGTCCCCATCAAACACTCCCAGGACAGGTACAGCACGGGGTTAGATACAGAGTAAAGCTCTCTCTGCACTGTCCCCATCAAACACTCCCAGGACAGGTACAGCACGGTGTTAGATACACAGTAAAGCTCCCTCTACACTGTCCCCATCAAACACTCCCAGGACAGGTACAGCACGGGGTTAGATACAGAGTAAAGCTCCCTCTACACTGTCCCCACCAAACACTCCCAGGACAGGTACAGCACGGGGTTAGATACAGAGTAAAGCTCTCTCTACACTGTCCCCATCAAACACTCCCAGGACAGGTACAGCACGGTGTTAGATACACAGTAAAGCTCCCTCTACACTGTCCCCATCAAACACTCCCAGGACAGGTACAGCACGGGGTTAGATACAGAGTAAAGCTCGCTCTACACTGTCCCCACCAAACACTCCCAGGACAGGTACAGTACGGGATTAGATACAGAGTAGAGCTCCCTCTACACTGTCCCCATCAAACACTCCCAGGACAGGTACAGCACGGGGTTAGATACAGAGTAAAGCTCCCTCTACACTGTCCCCCATCAAACACTCCCAGGACAGGTACAGCACGGGGTTAGATACAGAGTAAAGCTCCCTCTACACTGTCCCCATCAAACACTCCCAGGACAGGTACAGCACGGGGTTAGATACAGAGTAAAGCTCCCTCTACACTGTCCCCATCAAACACTCCCAGGACAGGTACAGCACGGGGTTAGATACAGAGTAAAGCTCCCTCTACACTGTCCCCATCAAACACTCCCAGGACAGGTACAGCACGGGGTTAGATACAGAGTAAAGCTCCCTCTACACTGTCCCCATCAAACACTCCCAGGACAGGTACAGCACGGGGTTAGATACAGAGTAAAGCTCCCTCTACACTGTCCCCATCAAACACTCCCAGGACAGGTACAGCACGGGGTTAGATACAGAGTAAAGCTCCCTCTACACTGCCGCGGCCACACACACACACACACACACGTACATACCCCCCCCCCCCCCCCTCCCCTCCCCCACACTTACCGGGTTCTGCGAAGCCTTCGATGGACCCGAAGACGTTGCTGATCACCGTGGAGACCATGCGGGTGGTGACGGCCAGCTGCAGCCGATCGCCGGCCCGCTTGAATGTGGGGCCCAGCTTGTAGATGTTGGAGGGGTGCCTGCCTCGCCACTCCGGAGGGGCATCGTGCCCACCTAACCTCCTGTAAAGCTCAGAGGAAACAGGAAATGAGAACTGGGGAACTCTCGGATCGGCGCCAAGGCTCCGGGGGTTCTCCTCCCGGGATTCTTCCGGGGACCTCAGCACTTCCTCTGTGGGGGCCGTCACACAGCTGCTGGAAATGAGGCCACGGGGGGGGGGGGGCGTTTTATACTGTTCCCTCCCCTGCAAATATTTATAATTCTCAGAACTTTGTACATATTAACAAATCCCAGGACTCAGTAATTTAGTGCCGTTATAATAGTTTACAACAAGTCTTTCCTCCACCATGTGGAATTGAACCTGGGTCGCGTTGGTAGACATTTGAATCCAACTCACTAGATCGCCAGGAAGGACAATGGACCCTTCAACATGGACCCCCCCTGTAAATACTGACACACTCCCCGGGGACCCCCTGTAAATACTGACACACTCCCCGGGGACCCCCCTGTAAATACTGACACACTCCCCGGGGACCCCCTGTAAATACTGACACACTCCCCCGGGGACCCCCTGTAAATACTGACACACTCCCCGGGGATCACCTGTAAATACTGACACACTCCCCGGGGACCCCCTGTAAATACTGACACACTCCCCGGGGACCCCCTGTAAATACTGACACACTCCCCGGGGACCCCCTGTAAATACTGACACACTCCCCGGGGACCCCCTGTAAATACTGACACACTCCCCGGGGACCCCCTGTAAATACTGACACACTCCCCGGGGACCCCCTGTAAATACTGACACACTCCCCGGGGACCCCCTGTAAATACTGACACACTCCCCGGGGACCCCCTGTAAATACTGACACACTCCCCGGGGACCCCCTGTAAATACTGACACACTCCCCGGGGACCCCCTGTAAATACTGACACACTCCCCGGGGACCCCCCTGTAAATACTGACACACTCCCCGGGAACCCCCTGTAAATACTGACACACTCCCTGGGGACCCCCTGTAAATACTGACACACTCCCCGGGAATCCCCTGTAAATACTGACACACTCCCCGGGAATCCCTGTAAATACTGACACACTCCCCCAGGGACCCCCCTGTAAATACTCACACACTCCCCGGGGACCCCCTGTAAATACTGACACACTCCCCGGGGACTCCCTGTAAATACTGACACACTCCCCGGGGACTCCCTGTAAATACTGACACACTCCCCGGGTACCCCCTGTAAATACTGACACACTCCCCGGGGACCCCCTCTAGCCGCCTTTGAAGACTGTTTGTACCTCGGCGCCTTCTTACCTCAGCAGGTTGTTGGCTGCGCTGACACTGATGGGCTGTGCCACAATCTGGGGCAGTGCAGATGAGTTCATGGGCGGGAATTGCGTGTGGTTGAATGAGGGGAAGCCTGGGGTGAAGGGATCTCCGGTTCCCCGGTGTACCTGTTGGGGAAGAGACGGGCATCAGACAGGGTACGAGCGATTCCGCCGGCAATCCTTTATCCGAACGAGGCCCCCTTGGCAAGGTTGGCGTCCGGTCAGGACAAATACAAGAATACCAAGTTTTGAACTCTCACAACAATTTATAACTCATGGGAAAAGGGCTCCGATTGGCGGGAACTGTATTTACAATTCCAGCGGCGGCTCCCTATCAGGAAGCCCTCCATCGGCTCCGATGCCTCACGATGGCGGAAGGCGCGATAGAAATTCACATCCCCGTAAATACAAACCTGTTCAAGTTTTCCGGCCTCTGGGAGGTCTGGGAGGGGTCGGGCTGGGTGGGAGCAGGTTCAACGGGAGCTTTCAAAAGGGGGTCTTTGGACGGTGTCGGGGAAAGATTTGGGGAGAGGGAGGAGTGGGGACGTCACGGAGCTGGGAAAGGCGTGATGGGCCAAATGGCCTCATTCTGAGGTGTAAGTCCGTAACGTATCTGCGTTTAGTCGTCTGCTCTTTGATCTCCTCAGCCAGCGAAGGTTTATCGATCGCATTTCCAGCTGACCGCCCCACCCCCGCACCACACCCAGCAGCTCCCCCACAGCATCCCCATATCAAGCATCCCAGAAACTCCACAGCACCCCCACCCAGCACCCCCCAGCCCTACCCAGAAAACCCCAAGCATCCTCCCCAGCAGCCCCCCCAGCACCTCTCCAGCAACCCCCAGCATCACCACCACCTGCCCCCCAGCAGCCCCTGCAACACCTCCCTAGCAGCCCCCGCAGCAGCTCCCCTAGAAGCCCCCCAACAGCTCCTTGACTGCCACACCAGCACCTCCCCAGCAGCCTCAGCACCTCTCCAGCAGCCCCCACCATCGCCACCATCTGACACCCCAGCAGCCCTCCCAGCAGCCCGCCCAGCAGCCCTCCAAGCAGCCCCCCAGCAGCCTCCCCAGCAACCCCCCCAGCAGTCCCCCCAACAGCCCCCCAGCAGCCTCCCCAGCAGCCTCCCCAGCAACCCCCCCAGCAGCCCTCCCCAGCAGCCCCCGCAACGCCTCCCCAGCAGCCCCCACAGCAGCCTCCCCAGCAACCCCCCCAGCAGCTCCCAGCAGCCCCCCTGCAGCCTCCCCAGCAGTCCCCCCCAGCAGCCCTCCCCAGCAGCCTCCCCAGCAACCCCCCCAGCAGCCCCCCAGCAGCCTCCCCAGCAACCCCCCAGCAGCCTCCCCAGCAGCCCCCCCAGCAGCCCCCCCAGCAGCCTCCCCAGCAGCCCCCAGCAGCCCCCCAGCAGTCCCCCAGCAGCCTCCCCAGCAACCCCCCCAGCAGCCTCCCCAGCAGCCCCCAGCAGCTCCTCCCAGCAGCCCCCCCAGCAGCCCCCCAGCAGCCTCCGCAGCAGCTCCCCAGCAGACCCCCCAGCAGCCTTCCCAGCAGCCCTCTCCAGCAGCCCTCCCAGCAGCCCCCCAGCAACCCCCCAAGCAGTCCTCCCAGCAGCCCCCCAGCAGCCTCCCCAGCAGCCCCCCAGCAGCCTCCCCAGCAGCTCCCCCAACAGCCTCCCCAGCAGCCTCCCCAGCAGCCCCCAGTTGCCCTCCAGTAGCCCCCCACAGCAACCCCCCCCAGAAGCCCAGCACCTCTGCAGCAGCCCCCCCCCCCCCCCCCAGCAGCTCCCCCCCTGCAGCCCCCCCAGCAGTCTCAACAGCTTTTTGAGGAGAGAGAGTTTGATTTCCCCCTTGTGTTTTATTTAATTAAATCTCAGGATGTGGCTGTCGCTGGTTCTGGCCTAGGACATGCTGCCCATCCCTAATTGCCCCTCGAGAAGGTGGTGGGTGAGCCGCCTTCTTGAGCCGCTGCAGTCCCAGAGGAGTAGGTACACCCACTGTGCTGTTAGGGAGGGAGTGCCAGGATTTTGACCCCAGCGACAGTGAAGGGACGGCCGATATATTTCCCAGTCGGGGTGGGGAGTGACTGGGAGGGGACGCTCCAGGTGATGGGGTTCCCAGGTATCTGCTGCCCTTGTCCTTCTAGATGGTAGAGGCCGTGGGTTTGGAAGGTGCTGCCTAAGGAGCCTTGGTGAGTTGCTGCAGTGCATCTTGTAGACGGTACACACGGCTGCCACTGTGCGTCGGTGGGGAGGGAGTGAATGTTTGTGGAAGGGGGAGCCAATCAAGCGGGGCTGCTTTGTCCTGGATGGTGTTGAGCTTCTTGAGTGTTGTTGGAGCTGCGCTCATCCAGGCAAGTGGAGAGTATTCCATCGCACTCCTGACTTGTGCCTTGTAGATGGTGGACAGGCTTTGGGGGGGGTCAGGAGGTGAGTTACTCTCCGCAGGATTCCCAGCCTCTGACCTGCCCTGGTAGCCACAGTATTAATGTGGCTGGGTCCAGTTCAGTTTCTGATCAATGGTAACCCCCAGGATGTTGATGTGGGGGATTCAGCGATGGTAACGCCATTGAATGTCAAGGGGCGATGGTTAGATCCTCTCTTGATGGAGATGGTCATTGCCTGGCACTTGTGTGGCGTGAATGTAACTTGCCACTTGCCAGCCCCGACCCTGGATATTGTCCAGGTCTCGCTGCATTTGGACAGGGACGGCTTCAGTATCTGAGGAGGCGCGAACGGTGCTGAACATTGTGCTGTCATCCGCAAACATCCTGACCTCTGACCTTATGATGGAAGGGAGGCCATTGATGAAGCAGCTGAAGATGGTTGGGGCCTCGGACACTCCCCTGAGGAACTCCTGCAGTGATGTCCTGGAGCTGAGATGATTGAACTCCAACCACCACAACCATCTTCCTTTGTGCCGGGTATGTACCTCCAGCCAGCGGAGAGTTTCCCCCGATTCCCAGTTTTGGTCCGTGAGGAAGCGCTTCCTGACATGGCCGCTGAACGGTCCTAGCTCAAATGTTGAGGGCCTACCATCGGCGTGCGGCCTATAAAAAATCCTGTTAATCATTGATAACACCACCGTTAACCTTCAACAATGAAGTGAAAAACCGGCTGAATCTATTTCCCCCACCCTCATAGTTACACCCCCCCCCAGCTCGAGCACTGTTCTGTAAATCTGAGCGATATAGATTCCTAAACCGCTCAATCCCAGTTTTTCCAGACTGGGTCCGACAAAGGCCCTGTTTCCAGTGGAACAGAGGGAGGCCCGGATTCACCTTCACACACTTACATGTCCAGAGATAGCTGTGTTGCTCTGTAGCCCCAGGCCCCTGGGATATTGCGGAAGGTCGACAGGGTCAGGGTAGATCAGGACACCTATGGCCCCTTCCTGTTCAGCCAGGGCCACCTGCAGGAGAGAGACAAACAGATTCACTAAAAAAACCCAGCAAGGCCCCCTCAGCATCAAACACCCCCAGGACAGGTACAGCACGGGGTTAGATACAGAGTAAAGCTCCCTCTACACTGTCCCCATCAAACACTCCCAGGACAGGTACAGCACGGGGTTAGATACAGAGTAAAGCTCCCTCTACACTGTCCCCATCAAACACTCCCAGGACAGGTACAGCACGGGGTTAGATACAGAGTAAAGCTCGCTCTACACTGTACCCATCAAACACTCCCAGGACAGGTACAGCACGGGGTTAGATACAGAGTAAAGCTCCCTCTACACTGTCCCCATCAAACACTCCCAGACAGGTACAGCACGGGGTTAGATACAGAGTAAAGCTCCCTCTACACTGTCTCCATCAAACACTCCCAGGACAGGTACAGCACGGGGTTAGATACAGAGTAAAGCTCCCTCTACACTGTCCCCATCAAACACTCCCAGGACAGGTACAGCACGGGGTTAGATACAGAGTAAAGCTCCCTCTACACTGTCCCCATCAAACTCTCCCAGGACAGGTACAGCATGGGGTTAGATACAGAGTAAAGCTCCCTCTACACTGTCCCCATCAAACACCCCAGGACAGGTACAGCACGGGGTTAGATACAGAGTAAAGCTCCCTCTACACTGTCCACATCAAACACTCCCAGGACAGGTACAGCACGGGGTTAGATACAGAGTAAAGCTCCCTCTACACTGTCCCCATCAAACACCCCCAGGACAGGTACAGCACGGGGTTAGATACAGAGTAAAGCTCGCTCTACACTGTACCCATCAAACACTCCCAGGACAGGTACAGCACGGGGTTAGATACAGAGTAAAGCTCCCTCTACACTGTCCCCATCAAACACTCCCAGACAGGTACAGCACGGGGTTAGATACAGAGTAAAGCTCCCTCTACACTGTCTCCATCAAACACTCCCAGGACAGGTACAGCACGGGGTTAGATACAGAGTAAAGCTCCCTCTACACTGTCCCCATCAAACACTCCCAGGACAGGTACAGCACGGGGTTAGATACAGAGTAAAGCTCCCTCTACACTGTCCCCATCAAACTCTCCCAGGACAGGTACAGCATGGGGTTAGATACAGAGTAAAGCTCCCTCTACACTGTCCCCATCAAACACCCCCAGGACAGGTACAGCACGGGGTTAGATACAGAGTAAAGCTCCCTCTACACTGTCCACATCAAACACTCCCAGGACAGGTACAGCACGGGGTTAGATACAGAGTAAAGCTCCCTCTACACTGTCCCCATCAAACACCCCCAGGACAGGTACAGCACGGGGTTAGATACAGAGTAAAGCTCCCTCCACACTGTCCCCATCAAACACTCCCAGGACAGGTACAGCACGGGGTTAGATACAGAGTAAAGCTCCCTCTACACTGTCCCCATCAAACACTCCCAGGACAGGTACAGCACGGGGTTAGATACAGAGTAAAGCTCCCTCCACACTGTCCCCATCAAACACTCCCAGGACAGGTACAGCACGGGGTTAGATACAGAGTAAAGCTCCCTCTACACTGTCCCCATCAAACACTCCCAGGACAGGTACAGCACGGGGTTAGATACAGAGTAAAGCTCCCTCTGCACTGTCCCCATCAAACACTCCCAGGACAGGTACAGCACGGGGTTAGATACAGAGTAAAGCTCCCTCTACACTGTCCACATCAAACGCTCCCAGGGCAGGTACAGCACGGGGTTAGATACAGAGTAAAGCTCCCTCTACACTGTCCCCATCAAACACTCCCAGGACAGGTACAGCACGGGGTTAGATACAGAGTAAAGCTCCCTCTACACTGTCCCCATCAAACACTCCCAGGACAGGTACAGCACGGCGTTAGATACAGAGTAAAGCTCCCTCTACATTGTCCCCATCAAACACTCCCAGGACAGGTACAGCACGGGGTTAGATACAGAGTAAAGCTCCCTCTACACTGTCCCCATCAAACACTCCGGGGACAGGTACAGCACGGGGTTAGATACAGAGTAAAGCTCCCTCTACACTGTCCCCATCAAACACTCCCAGGACAGGTACAGCACGGGGTTAGATACAGAGTAAAGCTCCCTCTACACTGTCCCCATCAAACACTCCCAGGGCAGGTACAGCACGGGGTTAGATACAGAGTAAAGCTCCCTCTACACTGTCCTCATCAAACACTCCCAGGACAGGTACAGCACGGGGTTAGATACACAGTAAAGCTCCCTCTACACTGTCCCCATCAAACACTCCCAGGACAGGTACAGCACGGGATTAGATTCCGAGTAAAGCTCCCTCTACACTGTCTCCATCAAACACTCCCAGGACAGGTACAGCACGGGGTTAGATACAGAGTAAAGCTCCCTCTACACTGGCCCCATCAAACACTCCCAGGACAGGTACAGCACGGGGTTAGATACAGAGTAAAGCTCCCTTTACACTGTCCCCATCAAACACTCCCAGGACAGGTACAGCACGGGGTTAGATACAGAGTAAAGCTCCCTCTACACTGTCCCCATCAAACACTCCCAGGGTAGGTACAGCACGGGGTTAGATACAGAGTAAAGCTCCCTCTACACTGTCCCCATCAAACACTCCCAGGACAGGTACAGCACGGGGTTAGATACAGAGTAAAGCTCCCTCTACACTGTCCCCATCAAACCCTCCCAGGACAGGTACAGCACGGGGTTAGATACAGAGTAAAGCTCCCTCTACACTGTCCCCCATCAAACACACCATAACACTAGGCCAGTGTGATCACATTTCCTGTGGCCTTGCCCTGTGAGATGACCAACATTTGGCCCTTTGGGCCTCCGTCCACTGTGTGGAGCTGCCCGCCTCACTGCTCAGTGCCGCTGAAATAGGTTTCTGTCCCCATCAGCGCCTGGGCGCAGGAAACCAGGGCCAAGGAGTTCCCAGCTAACTTCTTTCAAAATAAAACACTTCCCGGAACAGGGATGTGAGGGCGGGAGCGGGTGTGTTTACGCGAGCTCTACCTCGGCTTGTCTTTTAGTCCTTTAATTCAACCCAACGCGCACACCCTACAAATATATTTTTTGGGGACATTAATCCAGCAGCGGGTTCGATTCCCGGCTTGGGTCACTGTCTGTGCGGAGTCTGCACGTCCTCCCCCTGTGTGCGTGGGTTTCCTCCGGGTGCTCCGGTTTCCTCCCACAGTCCAAAGATGTGCAGGTTAGGTGGATTGGCCGTGCTAAAATTATCCTTAGTGTCCAAAGATGTGCAGGTTAGGTGGATTGGCCGTGCTAAATTGTCCCTTAGTGTCCAAAGATGTACAGGTTAGGTGGATTGGCCATGCTAAATTGCCCCTTAGTGTCCAAAGATGTGCAGGTTAGGTGGATTGGCCGTGCTAAATTGCCCCTTAGTGTCCAAAGATGTACAGGTTAGGCGGATTGGCCGTGCTAAATTGCCCCTTAGTGTCCAAAGATGTGAAGGTTAGGTGGATTGGCCGTGCTAAATTGCCTCTCAGTGTCCAAAGATGTGCAGGTTAGGTGGATTGGCCGTGCTAAATTGCCCCTTACTGTCCAAAGATGTGCAGGTTAGGTGGATTGGCCGTGCTAAATTGTCCCTTAGTGTCCAAAGATGTGCAGGTTAGGTGGATTGGCCGTGCTAAATTGTCCCTTAGTGTCCAAAGATGTGCCGGTTAGGTCAATTGGCCGTGCTAAATTGTCCCTTAGTGTCCAAAGGTTAGTTGGGGTGATAGGGTTAGGTTGGTTGCTCTTTTGGAGGGTCAGTGCAGACTTGAAGGGCCTTTCCTGTGCTGTCGGCCTCTATGAGGCGTGAGGAACGTGTCCTGAATTCGGATGGTCGTTGGGAACAGTCGCCACTTGGGAACGTGCGCACGTTTTTTGCCACGGCCTTATCCCAGCCCCTCATGTCCTCTGGTGGTGCATCCGGAGGCTCTCCGTGTGGAGTTTCATAATTGTATTCAGTCAGCTGTACTGCTGCCCTCCTGTCCCCCTCTGTATCCTGGGAATAGACGGGGTTTCGGGCTGGGGGGGGGGGGAAGGGATCCGTGTGGAATAATCCAGTCAGGGACAACCACTTCATAAAGAGCACCGGGAACGCGATCTCAAGGCCATTCAGCCCCTCAATCCCATTCAGTAATGGAGGTCGACAGCTGACCCAGCACTGGAACGCCCGCTCTCCAAATGTCATTTCTCACTCCTTCTAGGACCACAAAAACCCGCCTCAATCGGCCTTCAACTTTCGAATTTACTTCAACATATTTAATGCGACTCACCTTTTCGCCGAAACTGCTTTTTCCAACCCGCAGGATGACCAAGTTATTTTTCACGCTGACCCCGAACTCGCTCAGTCTCGCAAAGTCCTCAGCTCGTCCATAGTGACCGTAGACCAGACCTCCCTACATCAGCAGGGAGCAAAATCACAACAAATGGTTACTTTTCACATGTTTTACTGTCAGCCGAAGTGAAATAAATGTCACAAGTTAGAGACAGAGTAAAGCTCCCTCTGCACTGTCCCCATCAAACACTCCCAGGACAGGGACAGCGCGAGGTTAGATACAGAGTAAAGCTCCCTCTACACTGTCCCCATCAAACACTCCCAGTACAGGTACAGCACGGGGTTAGATACAGAGTAAAGCTCCCTCTACACTGTCCCCATCAAACACTCCCAGGACAGGTACAGCACGGGGTTAGATACAGAGTAAAGCTCCCTCTACACTGTCCCCATCAAACACTCCCAGGACAGGTACAGCACGGGGCTAGATACAGAGTAAATCTCCCTCTACACTGTCCCCATCAAACACGCCCAGGACAGGTCCAGCACGGGGTTAGATACAGAGTAAAGCTCCCTCTACACTGTCCCCATCAAACGCTCCCAGGACAGGTACAGCACAATGTTAGATACAGAGTAAAGCTCCCTCTACACTGTCCCCATCAAACACTCCCAGGACAGGTACAGCACAAGGTTAGATACAGAGTAAAGCTCCCTCTACACTGTCCCCATCAAACACTCCCAGGACAGGTACAGCACGGGGTTAGATACAGAGTAAAGCTCCCTCTACACTGTCCCCATCAAACACTCCCAGGACAGGTACAGCACGGGGTTAGATACAGAGTAAAGCTCCCTCTACACTGTCCCCATCAAACACTCCCAGGACAGGTACAGCACGGGGTTAGATACAGAGTAAAGCTCCCTCTACACTGTCCCCATCAAACACTCCCAGGACAGGTACAGCACGGGGTTAGATACAGAGTAAATCTCCCTCTACACTGTCCCCATCAAACACTCCCAGGACAGGTCCAGCACGGGGTTAGATACAGAGTAAAGCTCCCTCTACACTGTCCCCATCAAACACTCCCAGGACAGGTACAGCACAATGTTAGATACAGAGTAAAGCTCCCTCTACACTGTCCCCATCAAACACTCCCAGGACAGGTACAGCACAAGGTTAGATACAGAGTAAAGCTCCCTCTACACTGTCCCCATCAAACACTCCCAGGACAGGTACAGCATGGGGTTAGATACAGAGTAAAGCTCCCTCTACACTGTCCCCATCAAACACTCCCAGGACAGGTACAGCACGGGGTTAGATACAGAGTAAAGCTCCCTCTACACTGTCCACATCAAACACTCCCAGGACAGGTACAGCACGGGGTTAGATACAGAGTAAAGCTCCCTCTACACTGTCCCCATCAAACACTCCCAGGACAGGTACAGCATGGGGTTAGATACAGAGTAAAGCTCCCTCTACACTGTCCCCATCAAACACTCCCAGGACAGGTACAGCACGGGGTTAGATACAGAGTAAAGCTCCCTCTACACTGTCCCCATCAAACACTCCCAGGACAGGTACAGCACGGGGTTAGATACAGAGTAAAGCTCCCTCTACACTGTCCCCATCAAACACTCCCAGGACAGGTACAGCACGGGGTTAGATACAGAGTAAAGCTCTCTCTACACTGTCCCCATCAAACACTCCCAGGACAGGTACAGCACGGGGTTAGATACAGAGTAAAGCTCCCTCTCACTGTCCCCATCAAACGCTCCCGGGCCACTCACCGAGACTGTGTCCCTCGGGCTGTAGGCAAGATAAGCATCAGCATCAAGCACGATGTCCTCCAAGCGGGTCCCGTTCTCGTCGGTCACACGCAGGTAGCTGGGAGACGATCTGCGAATGGAGACAATATAAAGAACAGTCATTTCACGACGTTCATCGTAGACCTGTCTGAGACACTGATCCGAGTCAACTGGAGAATCGGCTCCGGTTCTGGGTCGCTGCACCTCAGGGAGGACGTGAATTATATCATAGAATTTACAGTGCAGAAGGAGGCCATTCAGCCCATCGAGTCTGCACCGGCTCCTGGAAAGAGCACCCTACCCGAGGTCAACACCCCCACCCTTTCCCCATAACCCAGTAACCCCACCCAACACTAAGGGCAATTTTGAACACTCAGGGCAATTTATCACGGCCAATCCACCCTAACCTGCACATCTTTGGACTGTGGGAGGAAACCGGAGCACCCGGAGGAAACCCACGCACACACACGGGGAGGACGTGCAGACTCCGCACAGACAGTGACCCAAGCCGGGAATCGAACCTGGGACCCTGGAGCTGTGAAGCAATTGTGCTAACCACTGTGCCACCGTGCTGCCCGTGAAGGTACTGGAGTGGGCTCAGAAAAGTATCACGGGAACGGTTCAGTTCCGTGGATGGGTCGGAGAATTAATTCAGTGGCCCATTCCAGTAAAATCCCAAGCGCCTCACGTCCCTTCCTTAAATAAGGGGACAAAAACATGTGCAGTATTCGAGACGTGGGCCCGAATTCTCCGGCCGTATGCCAGCGGGCGCAGAGGGTCACGCCACCAGCCAAGAGCGTGTCGGACGATTGTGCTGGGGGGGTGGGGGTGGAGGGGGGGTGGGTAGAGGCCTGGGGAATCCCACCCGTCACCTCACCAATTCCCTGAAGCATCTGATCTTTACTTTTATGTTCAATTCCTTGCGTAATAAAGGATAACCCAATAACCACTTCGCCATGCTGTACCTGTATGCCAGCTTCTTGCGACCCATGCACTAAAACACCCAGATCCCTCTGCACCTCGGGATTCTGCAGCCACGCTCCGTTTGCCCACTCACTCGACCCAGCTATATCCATATCCTTAATGGTCAGAAGGCGCAAGGAATTTATACTTGGAGACAATCGCGGCAGACTGTGCCGATGCAATGGAGAAAGAGAGTCTCCAAAGTCCCAAAAGGGTGTCGAGAATGTCGCGGCGCAAACAGTCCCGATTTAAACCGTCCATTCAGCTCCAAGGTTTTTCAAAATTCATTTACGGGGCGTGGGGGGTCGCTGGGGGGGCCCAGCATTTATTGCCCATGCCTAATTGCCCCTTGAGGAGGTGGTGGTGAAGGAGCGACACTGACGGGAATCAGAGGCCCCGCGTGCGGCCAACGGCCATCACAATGTCTCGTGGGGTCACATCCAGACCCCAAATAAGCGGCATGTGGCACCCCGGCCACACGTTACTCACCAGGCACCAGGAGAAACTGAACTGGCAGGATCTCCATTCACCAAATATACAAAAGCTGAGCAACAACCTCACATAAACCAATATCAGAGAGTCTTACAGTGGGGGGTGTGGGGTATATCAGAGTGTTACAGTGAGGGGTGTGGGGTATATCAGAGAGTGTTACAGTGGGGGGTGTGGGGTATATCAGAGTGTTACAGTGAGGGGTGTGGGGTATATCAGAGTGTTACAGTGAGGGGTGTGGGGTATATCAGTGTTACAGTGAGGGGTGTGGGGAATATCAGTGTTACAGTGAGGTGTGTGGGATATATCAGTGTTACAGTGAGGGGGGTGGGGTATATCAGAGAGTGTTACAGTGAGATGTGTGGGGTATATCAGAGTGTTACAGTGAGGGGTGTGGGGTATATCAGAGAGTGTTACAGTGAGATGTGTGGGGTATATCAGAGTGTTACAGTGAGGGGTGTGGGGTATATCAGAGAGTGTTACAGTGAGGGGTGTGGGGTATATCAGTGTCACAGTGAGGGGTGTGGGGTATATCAGTGTTACAGTGAGGGGTGTGGGGTATATCAGTGTTACAGTGAGGGGTGTGGGATATATCAGTGTTACAGTGAGGGGTGTGGGGTATATCAGAGAGTGTTACAGTGGGGGGTGTGGGGTATATCAGAGTGTTACAGTGAGGGGTGTGGGGTATATCAGAGTTACAGTGAGGGGGTGTGGGATATATCAGTGTTACAGTGAGGGGTGTGGGGTATATCAGAGAGTGTTACAGTGGGGGGTGTGGGGTATATCAGAGTGTTACGTGAGGGGTGTGGGGTATATCAGTGTTACAGTGAGGGGTGTGGGGTATATAGAGAGTGTTACAGTGGGGGGTGTGGGGTATATCAGAGTGTTACAGTGAGGGGTGTGGGGTATATCAGAGAGTGTTACAGTGAGGGGTGTGGGGTATATCAGTGTTACAGTGAGGGGTGTGGGTATATCAGAGAGTGTTACAGTGAGGGGTGTGGGGTATATCAGAGTGTTACAGTGAAGGGTGTGGGGTATATCAGAGAGTGTTACAGTGAGGGGTGTGGGGTATATCAGAGTGTTACAGTGAGGGGTGTGGGTTTATCAGAGAGTGTTGCAGTGAGGGGTGTGGGGTATATCAGAGTGTTACAGTGAGGGGTGTGGGGTATATCAGAGTGTTACAGTGAGGGGTGTGGGGTATATCAGAGTGTTACAGTGAGGGATGTGGGGTATATCAGAGTGTTACAGTGAGGGGTGTGGGGTATATCAGAGAGTGTTACAGTGAGGGGTGTGGGTGTATCAGAGAGTGTTGCAGTGAGGGGTGTGGGGTATATCAGTGTTACAGTGAGGGGTGTGGGGTATATTAGTGTTACAGTGCGGGGTGTGGGGTATATCAGTGTTACAGTGAGGGGTGTGGGGTATATCAGAGAGTGTTACAGTGAGTGGTGTGGGGTATATAGAGTGTTACAGTGAGGGGTGTGGGGTATATCAGAGTGTTACAGTGAGGGGTGTGGGGTATATCAGAGAGAGTTACAGTGAGGGGTGTGGGGTATATCAGTGTTACAGTGAGGGGTGTGGGGTATATCAGAGTGTTACAGTGAAGGGTGTGGGGTATATCAGTGTTACAGTGAGGGGTGTGGGGTATATCAGAGTGTTACAGTGAGGGGTGTGGGGTATATCAGTGTTACAGTGAGAGGTGTGGGGTATATCAGAGTGTTGCAGTGAGGGGTGTGGGGTATATCAGAGTGTTACAGTGAGGGTTGTGGGGTATATCTGTGTTACAGTGAGGGGTGTGGGGTATGTCAGAGAGTGTTACAGTGAGGGGTGTGGGGTATATCAGTGTTACAGTGAGGGGAGTGGGGTATATCAGAGTGTTACAGTGAGGGGTGTGGGGTATATCAGAGTGTTACAGTGAGGGGTGTGGGGTATATCAGAGTGTTACAGTGAGGAGTGTGGGGTATATGAGTGTTACAGTGATGGGTGTGGGGTATATCAGAGTGTTACAGTGAGGGGTGTGGGGTATATCAGAGTGTTACAGTGAGGGGTGTGGGGTATATCAGAGTTTTACAGTGAGGGGTGTGGGGTATATCAGTGTTACAGTGAGGGGTGTGGGGTATGTCAGTGTTACAGTGAGTGGTGTGGGGTATATCAGTGTTACAGTGAGGGGTGTGGGGTATGTCAGTGTTACAGTGAGGGGTGTGGGGTATATCAGAGTGTTACAGTGAGGGGTGTGGGGTATATCAGAGTGTTACAGTGAGGGGTGTGGGGTATATCAGTGTTACAGTGAGGGGTGTGGGGTATATCAGAGTGTTACAGTGAGGGGTGTGGGATATATCAGTGTTACAGTGAGGGATGTGGGGTATATCAGAGTGTTACAGTGAGGGATGTGGGGTATATCAGAGTGTTACAGTGAGGGGTGTGGGGTATATCAGTGTTACAGCGAGGGGAGTGGGGTATATCAGAGTGTTACAGTGAGGGGTGTGGGGTATATCAGAGTGTTACAGTGAGGGGTGTGGGGTATATCAGAGTGTTACAGTGAGGGGTGTGGGGTATATCAGTGTTGCAGTGAGGGGTGTGGGGTATATCAGAGTGTTACAGTGAGGGGTGTGGGGTATATCAGAGTGTTACAGTGAGGGCTGTGGGGTATATCAGAGAGTGTTACAGTGAGGGGTGTGGGGTATATCAGAGTGTTACAGTGAGGAGTGTGGGGTATATGAGTGTTACAGTGATGGGTGTGGGGTATATCAGTGTTACAGTGAGGTGTGGGGGTATATCAGAGTGTTACAGTGAGGGGTGTGGGATATATCAGTGTTACAATGAGGGGTGTGGGGTATATCAGTGTACAGTGAGGGGTGTGGGGTATATCAGAGTGTTACAGTGAGGGGTGTGGGGTATATCAGAGTGTTACAGTGAGGGGTGTTGGGTATATCAGTGTTACAGTGAGGGGTGTGGGGTATATCAGTGTTACAGTGAGGGTGTGGGTATATCAGAGGGTTACAGTGAGGGGTGTGGGGTATATCAGAGTTTTACAGTGAGGGGTGTGGGGTATATCAGTGTTACAGTGAGGGGTGTGGGGTATATCAGTGTTACAGTGAGGGGTGTGGGGTATATCAGAGTGTTACAGTGAGGGATGTGGGGTATATCAGAGTGTTACAGTGAGGGGTGTGGGGTATGTCAGAGTGTTACAGTGAGGGGTGTGGGGTATATCAGAGTGTTACAGTGAGGGGTGTGGGGTATATCAGTATTACAGTGAAGGTGGGGTATATCAGAGTGTTACAGTGAGGGGTGTGGGGTATATCAGTGTTACAGTGAAGGGGTGTGGGGTATATCAGTGTTACAGTGAGGGGTGTGGGGTATATCAGTGTTACAGTGAGGGGTGTGGGATTATATTAGAGTGTTACAGTGAGGGGTGTGGGGTATATCAGAGTGTTACAGTGAGGGGTGTGGGGTATATCAGAGACTGTTACAGTGAGGGGTGTGGGGTATATCAGTGTTACAGTGAGGGGTGTGGGGTATATCAGTGTTACAGTGAGGGGTGTGGGGTATATCGGTGTTACAGTGAGGGGTGTGGGGTATATCAGTGTTCAGTGAGGGGTGTGGGGTATATCAGAGTGTTACAGTGAGGGGTGTGGGGTATATCAGTGTTACAGTGAGGGGTGTGGGGTATATCGTGGTTACAGTGGGGGTGTGGGGTATATCAGAGTGTTATAGTGAGGGGTGTGGGAATATCGGTGTTACAGTTAGGGGTGTGGGGTATATCAGTGTTACAGTGAGGGGTGTGGGTATATCAGAGAGTGTTACAGTGAGATGTGTGGGGTATATCGGTGTTACAGTTAGGGGTGTGGGGTATTTCAGTGTTACAGTGAGGGGTGTGGGGTATATCAGAGAGTGTTACAGTGAGATGTGTGGGGTATATCAGAGTGTTACAGTGAGGGGTGTGGGGTATATCAGAGAGTGGTACAGTGAGGGGTGTGGTATATCAGTGTCACAGTGAGGGGTGGGGTATCAGTGTTACAGTGAGGGGTGTGGGTTATATCAGTGTTACAGTGAGGGGTGTGGGGTATATCAGTGTTACAGTGAGGGTGTAGGGTATATTACAGTGAGGGGTGTGGGGTATATTACACTGAGGGTGTGGGATATCAGTGTTACAGTGAGGGGTGTGGGGTATATCAGAGAGTGTTACAGTGGGGGGTGTGGGGTATATCAGAGTGTTACAGTGAGGGGTGTGGGGTATATCAGAGTGTTACAGTGAGGGGTGTGGGGTATATCAATGTTACAGTGAGGGGTGTGGGGTATATCAGTGTTACAGTGAGGGGTGTGGGGTATATCAGAGAGTGTTACAGTGGGGGGTGTGGGGTATATCAGAGTGTTACAGTGAGGGGTGTGGGGTATATCAGAGTTACAGTGAGGGGTGTGGGATATATCAGTGTTACAGTGAGGGGTGTGGGGTATATCAGAGAGTGTTACAGTGGGGGGTGTGGGGTATATCAGAGTGTTACAGTGAGGGGTGTGGGGTATATCAGTGTTACAGTGAGGGGTGTGGGGTATATAGAGAGTGTTACAGTGAGGGTGTGTGGGGTATATCAGAGTGTTACAGTGAGGGGTGTGGGGTATATCAGAGAGTGTTACAGTGAGGGGTGTGGGGTATATCAGTGTTACAGTGAGGGGTGTGGGTATATCAGAGAGTGTTACAGTGAGGGGTGTGGGGTATATCAGAGTGTTACAGTGAAGGGTGTGGGGTATATCAGAGAGTGTTACAGTGAGGGGTTTGGGGTATATCAGAGTGTTACAGTGAGGGGTGTGGGTTTATCAGAGAGTGTTGCAGTGAGGGGTGTGGGGTATATCAGAGTGTTACAGTGAGGGGTGTGGGGTATATCAGAGTGTTACAGTGAGGGGTGTTGGGTATATCAGAGTGTTACAGTGAGGGATGTGGGGTATATCAGAGTGTTACAGTGAGGGGTGTGGGGTATATCAGAGAGTGTTGCAGTGAGGGGTGTGGGGTATATCAGTGTTACAGTGAGGGGTGTGGGGTATATCAGAGTGTTACAGTGAGGGATGTGGGGTATATTAGTGTTACAGTGGGGGGTGTGGGGTATATCAGTGTTACAGTGAGGGGTGTGGGGTATATCAGAGAGTGTTACAGTGAGTGGTGTGGGGTATATAGAGTGTTACAGTGAGGGGTGTGGGGTATATCAGAGTGTTACAGTGAGTGGGTGTGGGTATATCAGAGAGAGTTACAGTGAGGGGTGTGGGGTATATCAGTGTTACAGTGAGGGGTGTGGGGTATATCAGAGTGTTACAGTGAAGGGTGTGGGGTTATCAGTGTTTCAGTGAGGGGTGTGGGGTATATCAGACTGTTACAGTGAGGGGTGTGGGGTATATCAGTGTTTCAGTGAGAGGTGTGGGGTATATCAGAGTGTTGCAGTGAGGGGTGTGGGGTATATCAGAGTGTTACAGTGAGGGTTGTGGGGTATATCTGTGTTACAGTGAGGGTGGTGGGTATATCAGAGATGTTACAGTGAGGGGTGT
>NC_052174.1:9517689-9542689 GCF_902713615.1 Scyliorhinus canicula
GGATGTGGGGTATATCAGTGTTACAGTGAAGGGTTGGGGTATCAGAGAGTGTAACAGTGAGGGTGTGGGGTATATTACAGTGAGGGGTGTGGGGTATATCAGTGTCACAGTGAGGGGTTGGGTATATTACAGTGAGGGGTGTGGGGTATATCAGAGTGTTACAGTGAGGGTGTGGGTATATCAGAGAGTGTTACAGTGAGGGGTGTGGGGTATATCAGTGTTACAGTGAGGGGTGTGGGGTATATCAGAGTGTTACAGTGAGGGGTGTGGGGTATATCAGAGTGTTACAGTGAGGGGTGTGGGGTATATCAGTGTTACAGTGAGGGGTGTGGGGTATATCAGTGTTACAGTGAGGGGTGTGGGGTATATCAGAGTGTTACAGTGAGGGGTGTGGGGTATATCAGGTGTTACAGTGAGGGGTGTGGGGTATATCAGAGTGTTACAGTGAGGGGTGTGGGGTATATCAGAGTGTTACAGTGAGGGGTGTGGGGTATATCAGTGTTACAGTGAGGGGTGTGGGGTATATCAGGTGTTACAGTGAGGGGTGTGGGGTATATCAGGTGTTACAGTGAGGGGTGTGGGGTATATCAGTGTTACAGTGAGGGGTGTGGGGTATATCAGAGTGTTACAGTGAGGGGTGTGGGGTATATCAGTGTTACAGTGAGGGGTGTGGGGTATATCAGTGTTACAGTGAGGGGTGTGGGGTATATCAGTGTTACAGTGAGGGGTGTGGGGTATATCAGTGTTACAGTGAGGGGTGTGGGGTATATCAGTGTTACAGTGAGGGGTGTGGGGTATATCAGACTGTTACAGTGAGGGGTGTGGGGTATATCAGTGTTACAGTGAGGGGTGTGGGGTATATCAGTGTTACAGTGAGGGGTGTGGGGTATATCAGAGTGTTACAGTGAGGGGTGTGGGGTATATCAGTGTTACAGTGAGGGGTGTGGGGTATATCAGTGTTACAGTGAGGGGTGTGGGTATATCAGTGTTACAGTGAGGGGTGTGGGGTATATCAGAGTGTTACAGTGAGGGGTGTGGGGTATATCAGGTGTTACAGTGAGGGGTGTGGAGTATATCAGTGTTACAGTGAGGGGTGTGGGGTATATCAGTGTTACAGTGAGGGGTGTGGGTATATCAGTGTTACAGTGAGGGTGTGGGGTATATCAGTGTTACAGTGAGGGGTGTGGGTATATCAGTGTTACAGTGAGGGGTGTGGGGTATATCAGTGTTACAGTGAGGGGTGTGGGGTATATCAGTGTTACAGTGAGGGGTGTGGGGTATATCAGTGTGTTACAGTGAGGGGTGTGGGGTATATCAAAGTGTTACAGTGAGGGGTGTGGGGTATATCAGAGTGTTACAGTGAGGGGTGTGGGGTATATCAGTGTTACAGTGAGGGGTGTGGGGTATATCAGAGTGTTACAGTGAGGGGTGTGGGGTATATCAGTGTTACAGTGAGGGGTGTGGGGTATATCAGTGTTACAGTGAGGGGTGTGGGGTATATCAGTGTTACAGTGAGGGGAGTGGGGTATATCAGTGTTACAGTGAGGGTGTGGGGTATATCAGTGATACAGTGAGGTGTGTGGGGTATATCAGAGTGTTACAGTGAGGGGTGTGGGGTATATCAGTGTTACAGTGAGGGGTGTGGGGTATATCAGTGTTACAGTGAGGGGTGTGGGGTATATCAGTGTTACAGTGAGGGGTGTGGGGTATATCAGTGTGTTACAGTGAGGGGTGTGGGGTATATCAGAGTGTTACAGTGAGGGGTGTGGGGTATATCAGTGTTACAGTGAGGCGTGTGGGGTATATCAGAGTGTTACAGTGAGGGGTGTGGGGTATATCAGTGTTACAGTGAGGGGTGTGGGGTATATCAGTGTTACAGTGAGGGGTGTGGGGTATATCAGTGTTACAGTGAGGGGTGTGGGGTATATCAGTGTTACAGTGCGGGTGTGGGGTATATCAGTGTTACAGTGAGGGGTGTGGGGTATATCAGTGTTACAGTGAGGGGTGTGGGGTATATCAGTGTTACAGTGAGGGGTGTGGGGTATATCAGTGTTACAGTGAGGGGTGTGGGGTATATCAGTGTTACAGTGAGGGGTGTGGGGTATATCAGTGTGTTGCAGTGAGGGGTGTGGGGTATATCAGTGTTACAGTGAGGGGTGTGGGGTATATCAGTGTTACAGTGAGGGGTGTGGGGTATATCAGTGTGTTGCAGTGAGGGGTGTGGGGTATATCAGTGTTACAGTGAGGGGTGTGGGGTATATCAGTGTTACAGTGAGGGGTGTGGGTATATCAGTGTTACAGTGAGGGGTGTGGGGTATATCAGTGTTACAGTGAGGGGTGTGGGATATATCAGTGTTACAGTGAGGGGTGTGGGGTATATCAGTGTTACAGTGAGGGGTGTGGGGTATATCAGTGTTACAGTGAGGGGTGTGGGGTATATCGGTGTTACAGTGAGGGGTGTGGGGTATATCAGTGTTACAGTGAGAGGTGTGGGGTATATCAGTGTTACAGTGAGGGGTGTGGGATATATCAGTGTGACAGTGAGGGGTGTGGGGTATATCAGAGTGTTACAGTGAGGGGTGTGGGGTATATCAGTGTTACAGTGAGGGGTGTGGGGTATATCAGAGTGTTACAGTGAGGGGTGTGGGTATATCAGTGTTACAGTGAGGGGTGTGGGGTATATCAGAGTGTTACAGTGAGGGGTGTGGGATATATCAGTGTTACAGTGAGGGGTGTGGGGTATATCAGTGTTACAGTGAGGGGTGTGGGGTATATCAGAGTGTTACAGTGAGGGGTGTGGGGTATATCAGAGAGTGTTACAGTGAGGGGTGTGGGGTATATCAGTGTTACAGTGAGGGGTGTGGGGTATATCAGGGTGTTACAGTGAGGGGTGTGGGGTATATCAGTGTTACAGTGAGGGGTGTGGGGTATATCAGTGTTACAGTGAGGGGTGTGGGGTATATCAGTGTTACAGTGAGGGGTGTGGGGTATATCAGTGTTACAGTGAGGGGTGTGGGGTATATCAGTGTTACAGTGAGGGGTGTGGGGTATATCAGAGTGTTACAGTGAGGGGTGTGGGGTATATCAATGTTACAGTGAGGGGTGTGGGGTATATCAGTGTTACAGTGAGGGGTGTGGGGTATATCAGTGTTACAGTGAGGGGTGTGGGGTATATCAGTGTTACAGTGAGGGGTGTGGGGTATATCAGGGTGTTACAGTGAGGGGTGTGGGGTATATCAGGGTGTTACAGTGAGGGGTGTGGGTATATCAGTGTTACAGTGAGGGGTGTGGGGTATATCAGAGTGTTACAGTAGAGGGGTGTGGGGTATATCAGAGAGTGTTACAGTGAGGGGTGTGGGGTATATCAGTGTTACAGTGAGGGGTGTGGGGTATATCAGTGTTACAGTGAGGGGTGTGGGGTATATCAGAGTGTTACAGTGAGGGGTGTGGGGTATATCAGTGTTACAGTGAGGGGTGTGGGGTATATCAGTGTTACAGTGAGGGGTGTGGGGTATATCAGTGTTACAGTGAGGGGTGTGGGGTATATCAGTGTTACAGTGAGGGGTGTGGGGTATATCAGAGTGTTACAGTGAGGGGTATGGGGTATATCAGTGTTACAGTGAGGGGTGTGGGGTATATCAGTGTTACAGTGAGGGGTGTGGGGTATATCAGTGTTACAGTGAGGGGTGTGGGGTATATCAGTGTTACAGTGAGGGGTGTGGGGTATATCAGAGTGTTACAGTGAGGGGTGTGGGGATATATCAGAGTGTTACAGTGAGGGGTGTGGGGTATATCAGAGTGTTACAGTGAGGGGTGTGGGGTATATCAGAGAGTGTTACAGTGAGGGGTGTGGGGTATATCAGTGTTACAGTGAGGGGTGTGGGGTATATCAGTGTTACAGTGAGGGGTGTGGGATATATCAGAGTGTTACAGTGAGGGGTGTGGGGTATATCAGAGTGTTACAGTGAGGGGTGTGGGGTATATCAGAGTGTTACAGTGAGGGGTGTGGGGTATATCAGAGTGTTACAGTGAGGGGTGTGGGGTATATCAGAGTGTTACAGTGAGGGGTGTGGGGTATATCAGAGTGTTACAGTGAGGGGTGTGGGGTATATCAGGTGTTACAGTGAGGGGTGTGGGGTATATCAGTGTTACAGTGAGGGGTGTGGGGTATATCAGTGTTACAGTGAGGGGTGTGGGGTATATCAGTGTTACAGTGAGGGGTGTAGGGTATATCAGTGTTACAGTGAGGGGTGTGGGGTATATCAGTGTTACAGTGAGGGGTGTGGGGTATATCAGTGTTACAGTGAGGGGTGTGGGGTATATCAGTGTTACAGTGAGGGGTGTGGGGTATATCAGTGTTACAGTGAGGGGTGTGGGGTATATCAGTGTTACAGTGAGGGGTGTGGGGTATATCAGAGTGTTACAGTGAGGGGTGTGGGGTATATCAGTGTTACAGTGAGGGGTGTGGGGTATATCAGTGTTACAGTGAGGGGTGTGGGGTATATCAGTGTTACAGTGAGGGGTGTGCTGTGCATTGACCGCGGTACCTACCTGTTTGGGAATGGCAGTGTGACGTAGTGTGAATCTGCCCAGACGTGATTGAGGTGGAAGGACTTGAGTTTTCCGTGGATCATTCTGGTCAGTTCGTGGAGATGTGGGGAACCTGCTGGGTGGGATCTGTTGCTCATGATCCTGCAAAGAAGAGGTTTTTTCACGCTGTTAATTCCTGTGTTGTGACAAAAGTGATGCATGTTTCTGCCATGCCTATTCTGGGCAGTGGAGGCTATTCAGCCCTCCCCTCCCCTGCTGGCTCTCTTGCCGACCTCTCCTACTCCACCGAGCTGCACATTTGACTCCCTCATCGATTTCTCCCTATTGAAATCTGCGATTGCATCTGCCCACGCTCATTCAGACAGCGCGTTCGAGCTCACGACAACTTGCTGCTTCAAAAACATTTCTCCCCATCTCCTCCCTGGCTCTTTGTCCAATCACCCTTCACGATCCCACTCAGGATCAGCGATCAAATTGCGCCTGGGGTGTCTAGGTTGGCGGATGAGTGTCATTCAAACCAGTCTCAGTTTCACTTTTGACTTTGAGCGGAACGCAGCATAGCTCTGGTGCCTTCCTGTCGTCCACCCATTGTATAACTGTCCCCATGCGCCCAGTCTTAATAAATGAACCCACATCGCGCCTACCCAATCGCTTATCAGTGATTGGCACCTTTATATCAGCCCAGTGCCAATCGCACCTGGCGTATGTATGCCAATGGGAGGGGGTGGATTAATTGGTACCCTGGGCAGTTTCAGAATCTTAAGAGGGTCGGCGGGGGAGTGGAGGGGAAAGGTACAAAGGAACATCGCAAGTTAACAAGGTTCATCGGCAATGTTGGTGATGCACTGGTGTTGACTGGGTTTCAACCGGAAGGTCTGGGCTATTCTCTTCACCTTTCATCGGAGTTTAATTAAAAAAAAATTAATTTACGGGATGTGGGACGTCGCTGGTGAGCCGCCTGCTGGAACTCGCTGCAGTCCCGTGAGGTGTAGGTACACCCTCAGTGCTGTTAGGGAGGGAGTTCCAGGATTTGACCCCAGCGACAGTGAAGGAACGGCCGATATATTTCCCAGTCGGGGCGGGGAGTGACTGGGAGGGGAACCTCAAGGTGGTGGGGTTCCCAGGTATCTGCTGCTCTTGTCCTTCTAGATGGTAGAGGCCGTGGGTTTGGAAGGTGCTGCCTAAGGAGCCTTGGTGAGTTGCTGCGGTGCATCTTGTAGACGGTACACACGGCTGCCACTGTGCGTCGGTGGGGGAGGGAGTGAATGTTTGTGGAAGGGGGAGCCAATCAAGCGGGGCTGCTTTGTCCTGGATGGTGTGGAGCTTCTTGAGTGTTGTTGGAGCTGCGCTCATCCAGGCAAGTGGAGAGTATTCCATCGCACTCCTGACTTGGGCCTTGTAGATGGTGGACAGGCTTTGGGGGGGGGTCAGGAGGTGAGTTATTCTCCGCAGGATTCCCAGCCTCTGACCTGCCCTGGTAGCCACAGTATTAATGTGGCTGGGTCCAGTTCAGTTTCTGATCAATGGTAACCCCCAGGATGTTGATAGTGGGGGATTCAGCGATGGTAACGCCATTGACTGTCAAGGGGGCGATGGTGAGGTTGTTTCTTGAAGGAGATGGTCATTGCCTGGCCGCTTGTCGGCCCACTTTGAGCAAATGATTGCTTGGTTTGCTTGCATGTCACAGAACCAAACGGATCTGCTGATGGGTGAATAACCATCGGTTTGGGCGCCTTAATGACTCCAAGACGGAGCTCAAGAGGAATGGCAGAGCCAGAAGCCGGCCGCATACCTCCGGAAGATATTGCTCTTTGTGTGGGAAGGCGTCACGTACGGATAGGGAAGAGGAGGGGGGGGGTGGGGATGTCATTCCCAGGCGAAAGGGAAACTGGTTGCTGGAGATGCGTTAGTTCCACTCGGCAACGTTCCAAATCTCTTTGCACGCCCAGTGACGAGCTAAGGCTCCCGCGGCTCATTATTCCTGAGGCAAGTCGCTAAGACTGTCACCAGCGGCTGTTAGCTTGAAGCGGAGGGGACATCCCCTTCTGCGTGGGGCAGCACGGTAGCATTGTGGATAGCACAATCGCTTCACAGCTCCAGGGTCCCCGGTTCGATTCCCGGCTTGGGTCACTGTCTGTGCGGAGTCTGCACGTTCTCTCCGTGTGTGTGCGTGGGTTTCCTCCGGGTGCTCCGGTTTCCTCCCACAGTCCAAAGATGTGCGGGTTAGGGTGGATTGGCCGTGATAAATTGCCCTTAGTGTCCAAAATTGCCCTTAGTGTTGGGTGGGGTTACTGGGTTATGGGGATAGGGGTGGATGTGTTGACCTTAGGTAGGATGCTCTTTCCAAGAGCCGGTGCAGACTCGATGGGCCGAATGGCCTCCTTCTGCACTGTAAATTCTATGATCACTCCGCATCAAGCGTGGCCAACCAGGAGTCTCTCCCTCTCTTACCGCCAGCCGTCTTTGGGCGGATTCCGCAGGTTGACCCTCGACCTCTTATGGCCGGGCGATGATTGCACTGCCCTTGGGCACTGAGTCCTGGGGTGGGACATGAACCCCCGGCGTCAGGTCCAGAGGTGGGGACGTTACCCAACCCGGCCGCTGCCTGAGACACGCAGCGGACTATTTCTGTACCGGAGATACGGGGAGGGAGAGGGGGAACGTGGAGGAACGTGGAAACCGCAACAATTAAGTAGCGACTTTAAGAATAAAAGACTTGAGCCTGGTTTGGGAGGGGCCCGCTTTGAGTTGAGCCAACACATGCGCCGGGGAGATTCAGAAATAAGAAACGCGGGGTTTAAGGTGGAGGAGGAAGGTCGCGTCCCCCAGGGCTGCGATGCGCCCAACTGGAAGGTGAACGGTATGGGGGGAATGGGACGTGGGGGAATGGGACGAGGTGGAGATGGGATGAGGAGGAGGCTGGTGTGGGGCATAAACGTTACAATGGGGCAGGTGGGCTGTACGATCGTTTTCTGGGCTGGGGGATTTGGTGCAAATCGATTGGCGCAAAGGGACAGCGAGGGCCTACCTGGTAATTTTGGCGATCTCCTGCCCATCCAGGTAATTTTTCAGCATGGCCTTCAGGTCTCCCCAGTACAAGACCTTCTCTGAGCTCGTGTCAGGGTTCGGCCAGTAATCACAACCGTCCCCTCTCAGGGGCTCCCGATTTGTCTCCTCAACCTCTGCACAGGACGTACAGTTACCCCGAGAACTCACATAGCCAAGTATGAATGCTGCATGCAGAAACAGAGAGAGCAGTCCATGAGTCCCACATTCTCCCCACTCCCCCGTGGGAGCGAGTCCCACATTCTCCCCACTCCCCCGTGGGAGCGAGTCCCACATTCTCCCCACTCCCCTGTGGGAGCGAGTCCCACATTCTCCCACTCCCCCTGTGGGAGCGAGTCCCACATTCTCCCTACTCCCCCGTGGGAGCGAGTCCCACATTCTCCCCACTCCCCCTGTGGGAGCGAGTCCCACATTCCCCCCACTCCCTGTGGGAGCGAGTCCCACATTCTCCGCACTCCCCTGTGGGAGCGAGTCCCACATTCTCCCTACTCCCCCGTGGGAGCGAGTCCCACATTCTCCCCACTCCCCCTGTGGGAGCGAGTCCCACATTCCCCCCACTCCCTGTGGGAGCGAGTCCCACATTCTCCCCACTCCCCTGTGGGAGCGAGTCCCACATTCTCCCCACTCCCCCGTGGGAGCCAGTCCCACATTCTCCCCACTCCCCTGTGGGAGCGAGTCCCACATTCTCCCCACTCCCTGTGGGAGCGAGTCCCACATTCTCCCCACTCCCCTGTGGGAGCGAGTCCCACATTCTCCCCACTCCCCCGTGGGAGCGAGTCCCACATTCCCCCCACTCCCCTGTGGGAGTGAGTCCCACATTCTCCCCACTCCCCTGTGGGAGCGAGTCCCACATTCTCCCCACTCCCCTGTGGGAGCGAGTCCCACATTCTCCCCACTCCCCCGTGGGAGCGAGTCCCACATTCTCCCCACTCCCCTGTGGGAGTGAGTCCCACATTCTCCCCACTCCCCTGTAGGAGCAAGTCCCACATTCTCCCCACTCCCCGTGGAGGCGAGTCCCACATTCTCCCCACTCCCCTGTGGGAGCGAGTCCCACATTCTCCCCACTCCCCCGTGGGAGCGAGTCCCACATTCTCCCCACTCCCCTGTGGGAGTGAGTCCCACATTCTCCCCACTCCCCCGTGGGAGCGAGTCCCACATTCTCCCCACTCCCCTGTGGGAGCGAGTCCCACATTCTCCCCACTCCCCGTGGGAGCGAGTCCCACATTCTCCCCACTCCCCCTGTGGGAGCGAGTCCTACATTCTCCCCACTCCCTGTGGGAGCGAGTCCCACATTCTCCCCACTCCCCTGTGGGAGCGAGTCCCACATTCTCCCCACTCCCCCGTGGGAGCGAGTCCCACATTCTCCCCACTCCCCCGTGGGAACGAGTCCCACATTCCCCCCACTCCCCGTGGGAGCGAGTCCCACATTCTCCCAACTCACCCTGTGGGAGCGAGTCCCACATTCCCCCCCCCCCCCCCAGTTCAAGGGACAATTGAGGACGAGCGCGACGGGCAGGTTGGGGCACAGCAGGATCCCGCAGTGAGCGGCGGTTCTCGGGCAGTCCTCCAGAATGGCTGCTCCGAGCAGGCAGAGCCATGGCCTGGCTCGGCCCTGAGAGGGTGGGGAGACATGCTGGACAGACGGAACGCCTGGTCCCCACCCTCCCTAAAGGACCCGAAGCGGGGGCCACTCACCGATAATCAGGAGAAAGAGTGAGACCAGCACCAAGTACATCAAGGCTTTCTTCCGGTCCTGGGACCTCTGTACGATCAGTCCCACCTCCTCACTGGTGACGGCAGACTCCCCCGATTCGTCCTTCATCCCGTCGCTCTGATCTTCCTGCTCGTTCTGCCGCCGGTAGATGGAGTAGGAGGTGTGTCTCTCGCTCTGCCGGGACAGAAGGGGGAAAATCAAGAGGTTATCAACCCCAGTTGGCCCGATTTCTCTCGTGGGCCCAGCCAGACTATTCAGAGAGCAGCAACCGCCCGAGCCCCTCTCAAGTACAGGGTGGTATTCTCCCCCCCCCCCCCCCCCCCCCCCCCCCCCACGCCGGGTGGGAGAGTCGCCGGGGCACCGCGTGAGTCCCGCCACACCACCCCGGCACCCACGCGCAATTTTCCCACCCCCCCCCCCCCCCCCCTAGAGAATCGCGCCTGGCCGCTCGGAGAATCACAGCTGGCCGTTTGGAAAAGGCGAGCGGCGATTCTCCGGCCCGGATGGGCCGAGCGGCCGCCCCAACACGAAAGATTCGCGCCGGCGCCGACCACACCTGATCGCTGCCGACGGGAACTGTGCGGGAACGCTGGGTGGGCGGCCTGTGGGGGGGGGGGGGGGGGCGGCCTGTGGGGGGGGGGAGGGGGGGCCTGTGGGGGGGGGGAAGGGGAGGACGGCAACCGCGCATGCGCGGGTGACGTCATTTACGCGACGCCGCTTTTCACGTGGCGCCAAGGCCCGGCGCGCGTAAAAGACGCGGCCCCCGCTCCTAGCCCCCCCCCCCCTCCCCCCCGGGGGGCGGGAGAATAGGGGGCTGGGAGCGGCCTCCGACGTCGGAGTGAAACACTCCGATTTTCACTCCAGCGTCGGGACTTTTTGGGCGAAATTCTCCCCCCCCCACGACGGGTGGGAGAATAGCGGGAGGGCCTTCCCGACTTTTTTGACGCCCTCCCGCTATTCTCCCACCCCCCCGCCGAAATCCCGACACGAATCGCTGCCGCCGTTTTTTTACGGCCGGCAGCGATTCACAGCTGTTAGAGGGCCGAAGTCCCAGCCCTTTACGACCTTTTTACGAACGGCAAACACACCTGGTCCTGCCGTTCGTAAAAACGTCGTGACCACCTGGAAAAAAATAACCATGGCACCGATTGGCACGGCAGTACCACGGCCGTGTCAAGGGTGCCATGGGCCCGCGATCGGTGCCCACCGATCGCGGGCAGCGGGCCCGATGCCCGCGCACTATTTGTCCTTCCGCCGCCCCGCAGTATCAATACGCGGGGCGGCTGAGGGGCAACCCGGACCGCGCATGCGCGGGTTTCGCGCAAAAACGCGATGACGTCACCCGCGCATGCGCGGGTGGCGTCTTCCCACCTGCGCATGCGCGGCTGACGTCATATGACGCGTCAGCCGGCGCTAAGTCCGACAAGCGGGTTTAACGATTTTCGTTAAGCCCGACTTGTCGGAGCCTCCGACGTCGGGCTGCTAGCCCCGACGGGGGACCAGAATCGGTCCCCCGTCGGGAAGGGGCGCGATGCCGTAAAACCCGCCCGGGTTTTACGGCGGTTTGACGATTTTTCCCGTTTTGGGAGAATTTCGCCCTTTGTCTCCCGATGGGAGAATCCCGCCCCACAGGCTCTGAGTCTCACGTGGCTAAACATTCAGTGTTCGTTGACAGAACGAACCACGGGCACGTACGCAAGGTGTAGTCCAAACTCGGGGGGGGAAACGCCATGCTGGTTTCCGCACAGGTCTGTGTCCTGCCCACAACTCCCTCGCAACTCTGCCCATCTCACTCTATCCATCACACTGTGGGCAGTACAGTTAACCTAGGAACTAACTCCGTGCTGGCTACAACACAGGTCTCTGTCCAATCTCAACTCTCTCTGTGCTCTGGTCATGTGACTCTTTATATCACACTGCGGGTTGTACTTTTTAAATTCCTAATTTTTTAATCCCCAATTGCCCCTTGAGAAGATGGTGACCACCTCCTTCAGCCGCAGCAGTCCCTATGGTGTAGGTACACCCACTGTGCTGTTAGGGAGGGAGTTCCAGGATTTTGACCCCAGCAACAGTGAAGGAACGGCCGATATATTTCCCAGTCGGGGCGGGGAGTGACTGGGAGGGGAACCTCCAGGCGGGTGGGGTTCCCAGGTATCTGCTGCCCTCGTCCTTCTAGATGGTAGCATGGTGGTTAGCATAAATGTTTCACAGCTCCAGGGTCCCAGGTTCGATTCCCGGCTGGGTCACTGTCTGTGTGGAGTCTGCATGTCCTCCCCCTGTGTGCGTGGGTTTCCTCCGGGTGCTCCGGTTTCCTCCCACAGTCCAAAGATGTGCGGGTTAGGTGGATTGGCCGTGCTAAATTGCCCGTAGTGTCCTAAAGAGTAAGGTTAAGGGGGGGTTGTTGGGTTACGGGTATAGGGTGGATACGTGGGTTTGAGTAGGGTGATCATTGCTCGGCACAACATTGAGGGCCGAAGGGCCTGTTCTGTGCTGTACTGTTCTATGTTCTATGGTAGAGGTGGTGGGTTTGGAAGGTGCTGCCTAAGGAGCCTTGGTGAGTTGCTGCAGTGCATCTTGTAGACGGTACACACGGCTGCCACTGTGCGTCGGTGGGGGAGGGAGTGAATGTTTGTGGATGGGGAGCCAATCAAGCGGGGCTGCTTTGTCCTGGATGGTGTGGAGCTTCTTGAGTGTTGTTGGAGCTGCGCTCATCCAGGCAAGTGGAGAGTATTCCATCACACTCCTGACTTGTGCCGTGTATGGGTTGTCCCTGTACACTGTTCCCAGCCCAACATTAACCCTTGCAATGTCAGATACCTTTACACAAGGGTCACCTGTGGAGACATTAGGACGAGTGAGCAAAATTCTTGGCCAAAGTGGTCAGTTTTAAGGAATGTTTCAAAGGAGGGGAGAGCGAGGCGGAGAGGTTCAGGGAGGGAATTCCAGAGTTTAGGGCCTCTCAGGCACCTGGAGGTCCAATGGCGGAGTGATGGGAAGGGAGGGGGGGGTCGAATTTGGAGGGGTGCAGGGATCTCGATGGGCTTGCTCAACTGGAGGAGATTCCCGGGACGGGCGATGAGAATTTTAATACCGTCACTCCGGCCTGGAGGCAATATCGGTCACCACGGCGTTGGTGATGGGGGAGGGGGGGGACTGGTGCACCAGAGTCCTGGGGGGGGGGGGGAGCTTCCACAAGGCGGAAAACGGGATAACGGCCAGCTGAGTTTGGAGGTAACCAAGGCTGAATGGGAGGGTAGGGGGAGGAGGTTTCAGAAACATCTGAGCTCAGGGAGGGGTACATGAGAACTAGGAGCAGGAGTAGGCCATCTGGCCCCTCGAGCCTGCTCCGCCATTCAATGAGATCATGGCTGATCTTTTGTGGACTCAGCTCCACTTTCCGGCCCGATCACCATAACCCTTAATCCCTTTATTCTTCAAAAACTATCTATCTTTACCTTAAAAACATGTAATGAAGGAGCCTCAACTGCTTCACTGGGCAAGGAATTCCATAGATTCACAACCCTTTGGGTGAAGAAGTTCCTCCTAAACTTAGTCCTAAATCTACTTCCCCTTATTTTGAGGCTATGTCCCCTAGTTCTGCTTTCACCCGCCAGTGGAAACAACCTGCCCGCATCTATCCTATTTATTCATAATTTTATATGTTTCCATAAGATCCCCCCTCATTCTTCTAAATTCCAACGAGTACAGTCCGAGTCTACTCAACCTCTCCTCATCCAACCCCTTCAACTCTGGGATTAACCTAGTGAATCTCCTCTGCACACCCTCCAGCGCCAGTACGTCCTTTCTCAGGTAAGGAGACCAAAACTGAACACACTACTCCAGGGGTGGCCTCACTAACACCTTATACAATTGCAGCATAACCTCCCTAGTCTCAAACTCCATCCCTCTAGCAATGAAGGACAAAACTCCATTCGCCTTCTCAATCACCTGTTGCACCTGTAAACCAACTTTCTGCGACTCATGCACTAGCACACCCAGGTCTCTCTGCACAGCGGCATGCTTTAATATTTTATTGTTTAAATAATAATCCCGTTTGCTGTTATTCCTACCAAAATGGATCACCTCACATTTGTCAACATTGTATTCCATCTGCCAGACCCGAGCCCATTCACTTAACCTATCCAAATCCCTCTGCAGACTTCCAGTATCCTCGATGGATAGAGGTGAGTTAGAAAATGGGGGTGAAAGTAGGCGATCTTTATGACGGAGAGGGTGTGCGAATGGAAACTCAGTGTGGAATCGGGCAGGACAGGGGGAAATAGGAAGGTCCCAGATTCCGGGGGGTCTTGCTGAACCCGGGATACAGCAGGAGCGAAGAGGACTGTAATCAGGACCCCCTTCCCCAAGGGCCGCCCCCTTGAGGATTGCCCACCCCGCTCCCACCCCCACTGGGTCCAATAACCCGTGGACCCCCGCCCCCTTGGGCTCAGCTATGGCGGATAACTGTGCCCCCCCTCCCCCCACCCTCACCGAGGCCCCGGACGGTGGGGAGGGGGCGGACGGGAACGGCGTTGGCTGGGATCAATCGAGATTCGGGTCTTACCACAGCTGCCAATGCTGCTCTGACCGTTTCCATCTTCCTCTCAATCCCCCGCCTCCTCGCTCGCCGCGCCCAATGTCAATCTCCCCGCGGGTGGAAATTGTTCGCCAACGAGTCGAACTCTCGCAAGGTTGGAGCCTGGGCGGAGAAAAGACAGGGGTTATCGCAGGGCCCACTCAACTCTACCCGCACCGGAGAATCGGGCGCGTAATCCGGGCCTACGCCCTGCAGTGCTGAGGGAGTGCTGCCTTTTGGATGAGTAATTCAGCTGAGGCCCCATCAGCCCTCCCCTAAGGAATAGACGTTGGGATAGGCCCTTCGGCCCCTCCAGCCTATGCCAACATTCGGGGCTGATCGTCTCCCGCATCTTCTCCTATCCCCAAATCCCTTATCATCCCAAATTGATCTTGGCCTTGAACATGCTCAATGCCCCCTGGGGTCGACAAATCCAAAGATGCGCCAGCCTTCGAGTGCAGATGGTTCTCCTCATCCCAGTCATAAATGGCCGCCCCCTTACTGTGAGACTGTGAGCCTGCCTCACAGCTCCAGGGTCCCGGGTTCAATACCGGCCTCGGGTGACTGTTAGGGGTTTGCACTTACTACCCCTGTCTGCGCGGGGGTTCCTCCGGGTGCCCCGGTTCCCTCCCACAGCTCAAAGACGTGCAGGGTAGGGCGGATTGGCCGCGCTAAATCGCCCCTTCGTGTCCACAAAGGGTGAGGTGGGTTACGGGGATAGGGTGGAGGTGTGGGCTTAAGTAGGGTGCTCTTTCCAAGGGCCGGTGACGATTCGACGGGCCGAATGGCCTCCTTCTTTAAGGATTTAAGGATCTGGATCGGCGCAGGCTGGGAGGGCCGAAGGGCCTGTTCCTGTGCTGTAAGTTTCTTTGTTCTCTTTGTTCTTGCACTGTGGGGATTCTAAGGACTCTTTGAGAATTGGCCAGTTCAATGAGATTGTCTCTCACTCACCTGAACCCAAGGGAATGTAGGCCCAGTCTACTCAATCTCCCCCTCAGAGGCTATTAATCTAATCCCAGGAACCAGCGAACCTTCATTGCGTTCCCTCTTGGGTAAGTATGGCCTTGCTTCTGTCAGGAGATCGAAAAATGTACATAGTATGTCCAGTGTGGCCTCACCAAGGCCCTATATAATTGACGTGCAACATCACTACATGTACCATTGGGCTTGCTGTAGTCACGTGACCTCTACTCCGAGGCCCACTCCCTGAAGGCAACCACCTTACAATCAGTTCATTAAAGATGGGGGGGAATCATAGAATTTACAGTGCAGAAGGAGGCCATTCGGCCCATCGAGTCTGCACCGGCTCTTGGAAAGAGCACCCTACCCAAGGTCAACTCCTCCACCCTATCCCCATAACCCAGTAACCCCACCCAACACTAAGGGCAATTTTGGACACTAAGGGGCAATTTAGCATGGCCAATCCACCCTAACCTGCACATCTTTGGACTGTGGGAGGAAACCGGAGCACCCGGAGGAAACCCACGCACACACACGGGGAGGACGTGCAGACTCCGCACAGTGACCCCAAGCCGGGAATCGAACCCGGGACCCTGGAGCTGTGAAGCAATTGTGCTAACCACTGTGCTACCGTGCTGCAGATAGGGTTTGAAAACCTGGAAGAGCTGCAGGGAAGCCGTGGCTATTAAAAAAGGAAGGCAGAAACGTTCAAATCTGTCAAAAGCTGCTGAAAAAAAAAACAAGAAACTGGCGGCACAGGCTCGAGGGGCCGAGTGGCCTACTCCTGCTCCTAATTCGTCTGTTCGAATCGGGAAGTGCTGGTGTAGAAGGTCACCATCGACAGGACGGATGAGAGGGAGCCGGGGAACTGGGAGAAGGGAACAGATTCCGGAAAGGAAGTGAGGTGTGAGAGAGTGACGCTGAGGTAGCTGGGGGAGCGAATGGATGCAACACCTGCCTTCCGAGGACAGTTTCAGCCCCTTCCCCCTCACTCTCTGTCCCCTCAAATATGCCCTCTTCCCAAGTCAAAAAGAGGGCGGCGTGTCGGGAGCGCGGGAGTTCTCCCAGGGCAGAGCAGAAGAGGCGGAAACGGCTGCTGAGCTAGCGAATAAACTCCCGGTTCTTACAAGGCCTTGTTGTCAAGGTTTAGTGAGCCCAACACCTTTACAAAGCCCCCCCTCCCCCTCCCTCCCTCCCTTCCATCCCACCCCAATGCCCTCCCCAACACTCTCTCTCCCTCTTTTGCACCTGCGACCTCCTGACATGGAGGTCAGAGTGCAGCTAACCGAGCCCAGGCCCTAACAACCAGCCGATCTTACGAGGCCTCAGTTTGAAACTCGGTGGGGGTTCGACACTCTCCGCAGTGGAAAGGCACACAGCGGTTTCTCCGAAACCCGTGCCATTAGCAAATGCCGCACCCACGACTGGGCCCTCCCTGATAACGGGCGGAGAGCTGTGGGCCTCTGATTCAGGCCCATCCCGCCCCTATCAGGATCTCGCTCTGCTCATCGGCGTTCTCGTGTTTAAAGCAGATGCTTTTTTTCCCCATTCTTCCACCCATTGTCGGAACAAGTTAACTTGGGGAGTGGGGGGGGGGGGGGGGGGATACAGCGGTAAAAACGCTGAACCTGTCGTCCAGGCGTGGGTTCAAATCCCACCATGGCCGGTTGGCACGATTCAAATTCAATTGATAAAAGAATCTGGAACATATAAATCTAGAGTTATTTCTGTAGACCTTGAATCGTTCAGCGATTGCTCTACAAAGCCCCATCTGGTTTGCGCATATCCCTCGAGGGAAGTCTGCCCACCAGGGGGGGGGGGCACGGTAGCACAGTGGGTTAGCACTGTTGCTTCACAGCGCCAGGGTCATAGGTTCGATTCCCGGCTTGCGTCACTTCGCGGAGTCTGCACGTCCTCCCCGTGGGTGCGTGGGTTTCCTCCGGGTGCTCCGGTTTCCTCCCACAGTCCAAAGATGTGCGGGTTAGGGTGGATTGGCCGTGCTAAATTGCCCCTCTGTGTCCAAAAAAAAAAAGGCTGGGTGGGGTTATGGGGATAGGGTGGGGTACGAGCTGAGGTAGGGTTGCTCTTTCCAAGGGCCGGTGCAGACTCGATGGGCCGAACGGCCTCCCTCTGCACTGTAAATTCTATGATTCCCTGTCCTGGCCTACATGTGATTACTGAGAGTGACATTACCAATAAAGCACCATTCCCCCCCCCCCCCCCCCCCCCCCCCCCGCAGGGCCGTACCAGCGATGGGGGTTAGGGTTAGGGGGAGATGCGGTTTGTGGAGGGGAGGGGGGAGGGGGTAGATCTTTTTAGGGACCAGTTTAGGCTGGAGAAGCTGGACTGCTCTGATTGGAGTCCAAATGGACGAACGGTGACCTGACAGAGGTGTACGAGATCACGACAGGTTTAGACGAGGCAGACGAGGAGAAGACGAGACAAGGGCGAGGGACACACACACAGATTGAAGGCCTTTGAGCAAAGAGGAGGGGGCCGGTCAGGAGGAACACAAGTGAATCGAATGTTTTCCAAATGGGGAAAGCGCAGAGTAGTCCTTGTTCACGATTCTCTTAAGGTTAACGTCCGGGTTCAGTCGGCAGTTAGGAAGGCAAACGCAAAGTTAGCATTCATGTCGAGAGGGCGAGAATACAAGACCAGGGTTGTACTTCTGAGGCTGTATAAGGCTCTGGTCAGACCCCATTTGGAGTATTGTGAGCAGTTTTGGGCCCCGTATCTAAGGAAGGACGTGCCGGCCTTGGAAAGGGTCCAGAGGAGGTTCACAAGAATGATCCCTGGAATGAAGAGCTTGTCGTATGAGGAACGGTTGAGGACTCTGGGTCTGTACTCGTTGGAGTTTAGAAGGATGAGGGGGGATCTTATTGAAACTTATAGGATACTGCGAGGCCTGGATAGAGTGGATGTGGAGAGGATGTTTCCACTGGTAGGAAAAACTAGAACCAGAGGCCACAGCCTCAGACTGAAGGGACGATCCTTTAAAACAGAGATGAGGAGGGATTTCTTCAGCCAGAGGGTGGTGAATCTGTGGAACTCTTTGCCGCAGAAGGCTGTGGAGGCCAAATCACTGAGTGTCTTTAAGACAGAGATAGATAGGTTCTTGATCAATAAGGGGATCAGGGGTTATGGGGAGAAGGCAGAAGAATGGGGATGAGAAAATATCAGCCATGATGGAATGGCGGAGCAGACTTGATGGGCCGAATGGCCTAATTCGGCTCCTGCCTCTCAACTTGGAACCCGCCGCCCATGGCGGTGGCGGAAACGGAGACGATGAATAATTTCACAACGGCTTCGGACAAGCACTGGAGGGAAATAAACTGGGCAATGGAGGTAGAGCGTCGTGGGGAGGGGAGGGGGCGAGGGGTGGCTGAATGGATTACTCCACAGAGAGCCAGAACCCCCGTGGCTAAACGGCCTCCTTCTGTGCGATAATCTTCTTCGAACAGACTGACTCGAAATTCGATGGAAGAGGCTTGACCGCAACTAGGCCCGAGCCCTGCAGGGGGGGGGGGTGGTCACCGAGAGCTCTCGTTCAACCTCGCCCTATCTCCAAGGAGCAGATGTGAAGCTGCGGGAGGAAGGCGGGCGGGGGGGGGGGGGGGGGGGGGGTGGAGGGAGAATCGGGGAGGGGAGGAGAGGGGGGTGGGGGTGGGGTACGTCCACGATAATGTGTGTCAGCTCAACATGCAGTCCGATAACGACGATAGGAGGTGGGTGGGGTGAGGATGGTGACTGGCTTTCCTGGAACAGTGCAGCCTGTTGGTGAGGGGGGGGGGGGGCTTCAGGAATGGGACCCTCTTGGGAGCCGCGCAGTAAATAGATGTTGGGTTAAGGCCTTGCCATTTCCCTGCAGGCCGAGGGCCCTCGCTCCCGTCGGCCATCGGTGGCTTTTGATGCCGAGACCAGTCGGAAGGAGGCCCCCCAGCTCGTCCTGGCACAGCCGGTCGGTGAGGGCCTACTCGACGTAGGCCCCACCTCCCTGCACTCGGTGCTCAGGCCTACAGGTCGAGGCTCTCCGAGTGGACGCTCACGCCGTTTCCAAATGGCCTCCCCCACACCATCAGGCAGCGGGTTCCAGATTCCAACCCCCCCCCCCCGACAGGTGACAAGATCACCCCCCCATTTTCCCTCTAATCCTTCCGCAAATCACTTTAAATCTCCCCCCCCCCCCCCCCCCCCCCCGCCCTCCTCTGTGCCGTGGAAAGCAACCCCGGCCTCTCCGATCTTTCTTCCCCAGTCCCTTGAGAGCCTTTTTCCTCGGATGGTGATGTCCAGCACGAGGGGACACAGCTTTAAATTGAGGGGAGATAGATATAGAACGTAGAACGTAGAACGTAGAACAGTACAGCACAGAACAGGCCCTCCGGCCCTCGATGTTGTGCCGAGCAATGATCACCCTACACAAACCCACGTATCCACCCTATACCCGTAACCCAACAGCCCCCCCAACCTTAGTTTTAAGGACACTAAGGGGCAATTTAGCGTGGCCAATCCACCCTAACCCGCACATCTTTGGACTGTGGGAGGAAACCGGAGCACCCGGAGGAAACCCACGCACACACACGGGGAGGGCGTGCAGACTCCACACAGACAGTGACCCAGCCGGGAATCGAACCTGGGACCCTGGAGCTGTGAAGCATTTATGCTAACCACCATGCTACCGTGCTGCCCCAGATGGGACAGATGTCAGAGGTAGGTTCTTTACTCAGAGAGTAGTAAGGGCGTGGAATGCCCTGCCTGCAACAGTAGTGGACTCGCCAACACTAAACGCATTCAAATGGTCATTGGATAGACATATGGACGATAAGGGAATAGTGTAGATGGGCTTTAGAGGGGTTTCACAGGTCGGCGCAACATCGAGGGCCGAAGGGCCTGTACTGCGCTGGAATGTTCTATGATCTCTGTTCCCAACAAAAGGTGCAGATACAAATGTAAGCATAATCGAGTATGTAACACCCCCCCCCCCCCCCCCCCAACTACACACACACTCCCTCCATCTCCTCTCGCTGATCCCACCCAAACTAAACGTGACTACCCTAACTCCCCCTCCTCCCTGGCATCGTTTTCGTTTTATTCTTTCACGGGATGTGGGATTCGCTGGCCAGGCCCGTCCCTAATTGCCCCTCGAGAGGGTGGTGGGTGAGTCGCCTTCTTCAACCCGCTGCAGTCCCTGTGGTGTAGGTGCACCCACCGTGCTGTTAGGGAGGGAGTTCCAGGATTTTGACCCCAGCGACAGTGAAGGAACGGCCGATATATTTCCCAGTCGGGGTGGGGAGTGACTGGGAGGGGAACCTCCAGGTGGGTGGGGTTCCCAGGGATCTGCTGCCCTTGTCCTTCTAGATGGTAGAGGCCGTGGGTTTGGAAGGTGCTGCCTAAGGAGCCTTGGTGAGTTGCTGCGGGGCATCTTGTAGACGGTACACACGGCTGTCACTGTGCGTCGGTGGTGGAGGGAGTGAATGTTTGTGGATGGGGGAGCCAATCAAGCGGGGCTGCTTTGTCCTGGATGGTGTGGAGCTTCTTGAGTGTTGTTGGAGCTGCGCTCATCCAGGCAAGTGGAGAGTATTCCATCACACTCCTGACTTGTGCCTTGTAGATGGTGGACAGGTTTTGGGGGGATCATTGAAACAGAGAAAGCAGGAGCAGGAGCAGGCCATTCAGCCGTACGAGCCTGCATCGCCGTTCATTATGATCACAGCTGATCATCAGTAACCTGTTTCAACAACCCCACCCCCCCCCCCCCCCCCCCCCCCCCCCCCCCCAATGCTTTGGACCATCATGGGTCATCATGTCCGCCCGTGACGTGACTTGCGTTTGGTCTTCTGGATTGGCGGGGGGTGGGGGGGGGGGCATAATGAGAGCCCACCCCTCCCATCCCAGCTTCGCTGTCTCTCCCTCTGGTTGGCAAAGGGAGGCCATCACCAAAACGGGTGCAGAGGGACCTGGGCGTACGGGTGCAGAGGGATCTGGGTGTACAGGTGCAGAGGGACCTGGGTGTACAGGTGCCGAGGGACCTGGGTGTACAGGTGCAGAGGGATCTGGGTGTACAGGTGCAGAGGAATCTGGGTGTACAGGCAGAGGGACCTGGGTGTACAGGTGCAGAGGGATCTGGGTGTACAGGTGCAGAGGGATCTGGGTGTACAGGCAGAGGGACCTGGGTGTCCGGGTGCAGAGGGATCTGGGTGTACAGGTGCAGAGGGATCTGGGTGTACAGGTGCAGAGGGACCTGGGTGTACAGGTGCAGAGGGAGCTGGGTGTACAGGTGCAGAGGGACCTGGGTGTACAGGTGCAGAGGGACCTGGGTGTACAGGTGCAGAGGGATCTGGGTGTACAGGTGCAGAGGGATCTGGGTGTACAGGGGCAGAGGGACCTGGGTGTACAGGTGCAGAGGGATCTGGGTGTACAGGTGCAGAGGGATCTGGGTGTACAGGCAGAGGGACCTGGGTGTCCGGGTGCAGAGGGATCTGGGTGTACAGGTGCAGAGGGATCTGGGTGTACAGGTGCAGAGGGACCTGGGTGTACAGGTGCAGAGGGAGCTGGGTGTACAGGTAAAGAGGGACCTGGGTGGACAGGTGCAGAGGGATCTGGGTGCACAGGTGCAGAGGGACCTGGGTGTACAGGTAAAGAGGGACCTGGGTGTACATGTGCAGAGGGACCTGGGTGTACAGGTGCAGAGGGACCTGGGTGTACAGGTGCAGAGGGATCTGGGTGTACAGGTGCAGAGGGACCTGGGTGTACAGGTAAAGAGGGACCTGGGTGTACAGGTGCAGAGGGACCTGGGTGTACAGGTGCAGAGGGACCTGGGTGTACAGGTGCAGAGGGATCTGGGTGTACAGGTGCAGAGGCATCTGGGTGTACAGGTGCAGAGGGATCTGGGTGTACAGGTGCAGAGGGACCTGGGTGTACAGGTGCAGAGGGACCTGGGTGTACAGGCGCAGAGAGGTCTGGGTGTACAGGTGCAGAGGGACCCGGGTGTACAGGTGCAGAGGGATCTGGGTGTACAGGTGCAGAGGGACCTGGGTGTACAGGTGCAGAGGGATCTGGGTGTACAGGTGCAGAGGGACCTGGGTGTACAGGTAAAGAGGGACCTGGGTGTACAGGTGCAGAGGGACCTGGGTGTACAGGTGCAGAGGGACCTGGGTGTACAGGTGCAGAGGGATCTGGGTGTACAGGTGCAGAGGCATCTGGGTGTACAGGTGCAGAGGGACCTGGGTGTACAGGCGCAGAGGGACCTGGGTGTACAGGTGCAGAGGGACCCGGGTGTACAGGTGCAGAGGGATCTGGGTGTACAGGTGCAGAGGGATCTGAGTGTACAGGTGCAGAGGGATCTGGGTGCACAGGAGCAGAGGGATCTGGGTGTACAGGGGCAGAGGGACCTGGGTGTACAGGGGCAGAGGGACCTGGGTGTCCGGGTGCAGAGGGATCTGGGTATACAGGAGCAGAGGGACCTGGGTGTACAGGAACAGAGGGATCTGGGTGTACAGGTGCAGAGGGATCTGGGTGTAGAGGTGCAGAGGGATCTGGGTATACAGGAGCAGAGGGATCTGGGTGCACAGGTGCAGAGGGATCTGGGTGTACAGGTGCAGAGGGATCTGGGTGCACAGGAGCAGAGGGACCTGGGTGTACAGGGGCAGAGGGGCCTGGGTGTCCGGGTGCAGAGGGATCTGGGTATACAGGAGCAGAGGGACCTGGGTGTACAGGAGCAGAGGGATCTGGGTGTACAGGTGCAGAGGGATCTGGGTGTGGAGGTGCAGAGGGATCTGGGTGTACAGGTACAGAGGGATCTGGGTGTACAGGTGCAGAGGGATCTGGGTGTACAGGTGCAGAGGGACCTGGGTGTACAGGTGCAGAGGGATCTGGGTGTACAGGTGCAGAGGGATCTGGGTGTACAGGTGCAGAGGGATCTGGGTATACAGGAGCAGAGGGATCTGGGTGCACAGGTGCAGAGGGATCTGAGTGTACAGGTGCAGAGAGATCTGGGTGTACAGGTGCAGAGGGATCTGGGTGCACAGGAGCAGAGGGATCTGGGTGTACAGGAGCAGAGGGATCTGGGTGTACAGGTGCAGAGGGATCTGGGCGTACAGGTGCAGAGGGACCTGGGTATACAGGTGCAGAGGGATCTGGGTGTACAGGTGCAGAGGGATCTGGGTGTACAGGTGCAGAGGGACCTGGGTGTACAGGTGCAGAGGGACCTGGGTGTACAGGGGAAGAGGGACCTGGGTGTACAGGTGCAGAGGGACCTGGGTGTACAGGAGCAGAGGGATCTGGGTGTCCAGGTGCAGAGGGATCTGGGTGTACAGGAGCAGAGGGATCTGGGTGTACAGGTGCCGAGGGATCTGGGTGTCCAGGTGCAGAGGGACCTGGGTGTACAGGTGCAGAGGGATCTGGGTGTACAGGTGCAGAGGGACCTGGGTGTACAGGTGCAGAGGGATCTGGGTGTACAGGTGCAGAGGGATCTGGGTATACAGGAGCAGAGGGATCTGGGTGCACAGGTGCAGAGGGATCTGAGTGTACAGGTGCAGAGAGATCTGGGTGTACAGGTGCAGAGGGATCTGGGTGCACAGGAGCAGAGGGATCTGGGTGTACAGGAGCAGAGGGATCTGGGTGTACAGGTGCAGAGGGATCTGGGCGTACAGGTGCAGAGGGACCTGGGTATACAGGTGCAGAGGGATCTGGGTGTACAGGTGCAGAGGGATCTGGGTGTACAGGTGCAGAGGGACCTGGGTGTACAGGTGCAGAGGGACCTGGGTGTACAGGTGCATAGGGACCTGGGTGTACAGGCGCAGAGGGATCTGGGTGTACAGGTGCAGAGGGATCTAGGTGTACAGGTGCAGAGGGATCTGGGTGTACAGGTGCAGAGGGATCTGGGTATACAGGGTCAGAGGGACCTGGGTGTACAGGTGCACAGGGACCTGGGTGTACAGGTGCAGAGGGACCTGGGTGTACAGGGGAAGAGGGACCTGGGTGTACAGGTGCAGAGGGACCTGGGTGTACAGGAGCAGAGGGATCTGGGTGTCCAGGTGCAGAGGGATCTGGGTGTACATGTGCCGAGGGATCTGGGTGTCCAGGTGCAGAGGGACCTGGGTGTACAGGTGCAGAGGGACCTGGGTGTACAGGAGCAGAGGGACCTGGGTGTACAGGTGCAGAGGGATCTGGGTGTACAGGTGCAGAGGGATCTGGGTGTACAGGAGCAGAGGGACCTGGGTGTACAGGTGCAGAGGGATCTGGGTGTACAGGAGCAGAGGGATCTGGGTGTACAGGTGCAGAGGGACCTGGGTGTACAGGAGCAGAGGGATCTGGGTGTACAGGTGCAGAGGGATCTGGGTGTACAGATGCAGAGGGACCTGGGTGTACAGGGGCAGAGGGACCTGGGTGTACAGGTGCAGAGGGACCTGGGTGTACAGGGGCAGAGGGATCTGGGTGTACAGGTGCAGTGGGACCTGGGTGTACAGGTGCACAGGGATCTGGGTGTACAGGTGCAGAGGGATCTGGGTGTACAGGTGCAGAGGGATCTGGGTGTACAGGTGCAGAGGGTTCTGGGTGTATAGGTGCAGAGGGATCTGGGTGTACAGGTGCAGAGGGATCTGGGTGTACAGGTGCAGAGGGATCTGGGTGTATAGGTGCAGAGGGATCTGAGCGTACAGTTGCAGAGGGACCTGGGTGTACAGGTGCAGAGGGATCTGGGTGTCCGGGTGCAGAGGGATCTGGGTATACAGATGCAGAGGGATCTGGATGTACAGGAGCAGAGGGATCTGGGTGTCCGGGTGCAGAGCGATCTGGGTGTCCGGGTGCAGAGGGATCTGGGTGCACGGGTGCAGAGGGATCTGGGTGTCCGGGTGCAGAGGGATCTGGGTGTCCGGGTGCAGAGGGATCTGGGTGTCCGGGTGCAGAGGGATCTGGGTGCACGGGTGCTGAGATCATTGAAAGGGGCAGGTCAGGTGTCAAGAGCAGTTAATAAAGCAGAGAGGATCCTGGGATTTATTAATAATAATAATCTTTATCAGTGTCACAAGTAGGCTTACATTAACTCTGCAGCGAAGTTCCTGTGAAAAGCCGCTAGTCGCCACACTCCGGCGCCTGTTCGGGTAACACGGAGGGAGAATACAGAATGTCCAATT
>NC_052174.1:9547689-9578405 GCF_902713615.1 Scyliorhinus canicula
CGATGGGCCGAACGGCCTGGTTCCAAGCTCTAAGCCCGACACATCAACATGCAGTGAGGCAGAGCGACACACCCTCTCTCTCTCTCTCTCTCTCCGAGTGTGCGCCTTGATGATAAGTGTGTGTGTGTGTGTGTGTGTAGGGGGGGGGGGGGGGGGGGGATTAGCTGCAGGCCGCTCAGCTGATAAGGGCCCACGCTCGATCTGCAGGCATCTGGGTTCCATTGCTGATCTTAGCCGAGCTGACAGCGATGTATTGGGTGTGGGGAAGTTATGGAGAACATAGAGAAATACAGCACGGAACAGGCCCTTCGGCCCACGATGTTGCGCCGAACTTTTGTCCTAGGTTAATCATAGATCATAGAATTTTGGACACTGAGGGCAATTTATCACGGCCAACCTGCACATCTTTGGACTGTGGGAGGAAACCGGAGCACCCGGAGGAAACCCACGTACACACGGGGAGGATGTGCAGACTCCACACAGACAGTGACCCAAGCCGGGAATCGAACCTGGGACCCTGGAGCTGTGAAGCAATTGTGCTATCCACAATGCTACCGTGCTGCCCTTAAGAACAAATTAATCTACACTCCATTATTCTACCATAATCCATGCACCTATCCAATAGCCGCTTGAAGGTCCCTAACGTTTCCGACTCAACTACTTCCACAGGCAGTGCATTCCATGCCCCCACTACTCTCTGGGTAAAGAACCTACCTCTGACATCCCCCCTATATCTTCCACCATTCACCTTAAATCTATGTCCCCTTGTAATGGTTTGTTCCACCCGGGGAAAAAGTCTCTGACTGTCTACTCTATCTATTCCCCTGATCATCTTATAAACCTCTATCAAGTCGCCCCTCATCCTTCTCCATTCTAATGAGAAAAGGCCTAACACCCTCAACCTTTCCTCGTAAGACCTACTCTCCATTCCAGGCAACATCCTGGTAAATCTCTTTGCACCTTTTCCAAAACTTCCACATCCTTCCTAAAATGAGGTGACCAGAACTGCACACAGTACTCCAAATGTGGCCTGACCAAGGTTTTGCACAGCTGCATCATCACCTCACGGCTCTTAAATTCAATCCCTCTGCTAATGAACGCTAGCACACCATAGGCCTTCTTCACAGCTCTATCCACTTGAGTGGCAACTTTCAAAGATCTATGAACATCTCTCTGCTCCTCTACATTGCCAAGAACCCTACCGTTAACCCTGTATTCCGCATTCATATTTGTCCTTCCAAAATGGACAACCTCACACTTGTCAGGATTAAACTCCATCTGCCACTTCTCAGCCCAGCTCTGCATCCTATCTATGTCTCTTTGCAGCCGACAACAGCCCTCCTCACTATCCACAACTCCACCAATCTTCGTATCATCTGCAAATTTACTGACCCACCCTTCAACTCCCTCATCCAAGTCATTAATGAAAATCACAAACAGGACCCAGAACTGATCCCTGCGGTACGCCACTGGTAACTGGGCTCCAGGCTGAATATTTGCCATCCACCACCACTCTCTGTCTTCTATCGGTTAGCCAGTTCGTTATCCAACTGGCCAAATTTCCCACTATCCCATGCCTCCTTACTTTCTGCATAAGCCTACCATGGGGAACCTTCTCAAATGCCTTACTAAAATCCATGTACACTACATCCACTGCTTTACCTTCATCCACATGCTTGGTCACCTCCTCAAAGAATTCAATAAGACTTTTGAGGCAAGACCTACCCCTCACAAATCCGTGCTGACTATCCCTAATCAAGCAGTGTCTTTCCAGATGCTCAGAAATCCTATCCCTTTCCATTACTTTGCCTACCACCGAAGTAAGACTAACTGGCCTGCAATTCCCAGGGTTATCCCTATTCCCTTTTTTGAACAGGGGCACGACATTCGCCACTCTCCAATAGGGTGGGGAGCGAGCAAGGTGACGAGGCAGTTATTTCAGGGGCCTCGGCCTCAAAAGCCCTTTCAAAAACATTCAACTGAATGTCTATCTGAAGTCCTTTCTCACTCATTACAGTGGGAGAGGCCCCTCGAGCCAGGATCAGAGATGATTCCCGGAAATAGGCACCCGTTCGTGGTCGAGCCACCTGTCAGCCACCCTCCGAATTCCCCAGCTCTCTCGGCACATTTAGAAAAATAAATTGTTGATGGGACACGTGCGTTGCTGGCTGGGCCGGACCTTATTACCCGCCCCTAAGTCGCCATTCGGAGGGGACATTTAAGAGGCGGCCACGTCACTGTGGGGGGGGCCTGGAGTCACATGTAGGCCAGATCGGGGTAAGGACAGCAGATTTCCTTCCCTGCAGCACAGTGGTTAGCACTGTTGCTTCGCAGCGCCAGGGACCCAGGTTCGATTCCCGGCTTGGGTCACTGTCTGTGCGGAGTCTGCACGTTCTCCCCGTGTCTGCGTGGGTTTCCTCCGGGTGCTCCGGTTTCCTCCCACAAGTCCCGAAAGACGTGCTTGTTAGGGTGAATTGGACATTCTGAATTCTCCCTCCGTGTACCCGAACAGGCGCCGGAATGTGGCGACGAGGGGATTTTCACAGTAACGTCATTGTAGTGCTAATGTAAACCTACTTCTGACACTAATAAAGATTATTATTCGTGAATCAGATGCGTTTTTACGACAACGGTGTTACGGTCTGACTTTCAATTCCAGATTTTTGTTGAATTCAAATTTCAGCATCTGCCCCAGTGGGATTCGAACCGGGGTCCCCAGAGGACTGCCCTGGGTCTCTGGATTACTAAAGCCTGTGAAAATACCACCGAGCCACCGCCTATACGCTGCTGCCACTTGGGGCAGACCCGGCGGCATTGCGAAATGTGCTTGGGCTCGGGAGAGACAGAGAAAGAGAGAGAGAGAGAGACAAAGAGAGAGAGAGACCCTGGGGTCGTATCTTTGAAGTAGAAAAATGAAACGTCGAGCACCTTTCGGAAGAGCCGGGTTATCCCGTTCGGCCCTGGGCGCCTCACCTCAGCCAGGACAGCAAGGCCTCGGAGAGAGCGCCAGGGACTGAGGGTCTTCAGTCAACGTGGAAAGCCTGGGAGGAGTCGCCAGGCGGGGAAGGTTAAGGAGGGAGGTGAGATTTAATTGAGGCGATCAAAATCACAACGGGGGGGGGGGGGGGGGGGGGGGGGGGTTCTCAATAGGGTAAACTCAGAGTGAAGAGAATCGATCAAGGAACGAGGGGAGGAACAGGAGGAGATTGGGAAAGAAAAACGCGGCGAGTTGTGATCAGGATAAGGCACTGCCTGAATGGGCCAGCTCTTTCGGAGATGGGCTGAAAGGCCTCATTCGGACGACTAAGGTTCAGCGATGGATGTTATAACCAGCCAGGGTTGACGGTCGATGGTCTAGATAGTTCAAGATGTTGAGGTCACTGTCATGTGAGAGTACTTTTAAGAAATGGATGTTTAAGCAATGTACCTTTAAGAAATGGGGCAGCTCATATTACTGAAGTGATGTCAGAGGGTGGGCGGAGCTGAGCTGAGCTCACTTCTGCTTTTAGTTTCAGTTTGAGAGAGAGCAGCTCAGAAGTGCCTGGCTGGTTTGCTGAGTGAGCTACATGAAGAAAAAGAGCTTGGGTGTGTCTGTGTTTGCAGTGAGCTGGATCTGCTGTGATCTCTGCCAGGAAAGACTATCTCTGAATCATTTGGGTGATTTAAACTCATAATAGTAATGTCTTTAACCTGATGTGTTTCTGTTTAAAGGTGTTAAGTCTTTTGGAGGTTTGAAGGAACATTTTGAGGGATTATTTAGTGTTGTATTATTTTCGGGGTTATCTGTGAAGTAAGGGGTGTTAAGGGATCCAATGTTTATTTAAAAGGTTAAGTTGAATTCATGGAATAAACATTGTTTTGTGTTTAAAAACCCACGTGTCCATAATTGTAATACCACACCTGGGGAACAAGCCGTGTGCTTCAAAAGCAACAATACATTAAAGGGAGAGGTTGGTTGAACTGCATGATACATTTTGGGGTTCTCAAAACACCGCTCCCATAACAGTTATACACACACACACACAAAGGATTAACACTCAGGACGATCAAAAGTTAATTGTTTAATTGATCTCGTTTCATCGACGTTACAATTCCAAGGGGTCAATGTGCCTCGAGCAGGGTGTTGAGGGACACAGGTACATGGTGGTGATGAAGGCCCCTCATTAGTAGACCCCCAGGCTCCCGGCCTGTGCTGTTCCTGCCCCCGCTCGGTCAACCCCCAGCCTAATTTGTGGAGGATCTCTGGTTCTCTTGCTTTGCATTCACGTGGGCGGGGCCAGCATGTCTCTGGCCCCGCCCACCCACCTTCTGGATCTTTCCGTCGGTCTCTCGGGCTTTTCCATCTGTGTGTGCCCCTGCCCTTTGGTGTAACGCTGGTTAGTGTTTCTCTGTCTCGATATCATTGTCACTCCCTCTCCTAGCTTCTCTCTCACTATCTCTCCATTTTGGGTTGGTTCCAAGGGTCATGACTCCCTCTCTACTGACTTTCCGCCCGGTGCCTTTTCTCTCGAGGTCCATCTCTCCCTCTCCCCTGTTCTCTGTCTCTCTCTCTCTCTCTCCCTCCCTTGGTATCACACTCATTCTCTCTCCCTCGGTATCTCACTCATTCTCTCTCTCTCTCCCTCGGTATCCCCCTCATTCTCTCTCTCCCCATCGATATCACACACATTCTCTCTCTCTTCCTCGGTATCTCACTCATTCTCTCTCTCGGTATCTCACTCATTCTCTCTCTCGGTATCTCACTCATTCTCTCTCTCTCTCTCCCCCCCTCGGTATCTCACTCATTCTCTCTTTCCCTCGGTATCTCACTCATTCCCTCTTTCTCCCTCTGCATCTCACTCATTCTCTCTCTCTCTCTCTCCCCCTTGGTATCTCACTCATTCTCTCTTTCCGCATCGGTATCACACTCATTCCCTCTTTCTCCCTCGATATCTCACTCATTCTCTCTTTCCGCATCGGTATCACACTCATTCCCTCTTTCTCCCTCAGCATCTCACTCATTCTCTCTTTCTCCCCTTCTCTCTCTCCCTCGGTATCATCCTCATTCTCTCTCTCTCCCTCGATATCTCGCTCATTCTCTCTCCCTCCCTCGGTATCTCACTCTCTCTCCCTTGGTATCTCACTCATTTCCTCCCTCTCCCTCGGTATCTCACTCATTCTCTCTCTCTCCCTCTATGTACCATTCACTCTTTCTCTCTTTCCATGTCCCTCCCTCTCTCGTGTTCTCTCCCCCCTCTCGGTATCTCACTCACTCTCTTTTTCCGTCTCTGCCTCCCTCCTTTTTGCCCCCACTCCCTTCCCTTCAGTATCTCACTCACTCTATCTTTACATGCCCCTCCATCTCTCCTGTTCACCCTCTCTCTTTCTCCCCTTGGTATCTCACTCGCTCACTCTCTTTTTCCGTGTCTCTCCCAATCTCTCCTCTTGTCTCCCTATCACCCTTGGCGTCTCTCTCTCTCTCTCTCTCTCCTGTGTCTCCCTCCCTCTGTTTCTCTCCCCAGTTGCCAGAATGTTCTCTCTCTCCTTCTCTAGACGACAGAGGATGTATGGCACCCGTTCGGCCTAGTCAGTCCGAGCTCCATTCGAGCCTCCTACCAGCTTTCTTCACCCAAATCTAGCATCGTAACTCTCTATTTCCTTCTCCCTTGTATCTAGCTTCTTCTTAAATGTGTCTCCATGATGTGCCTCAGGAAGACTCGAACTAGGAGCAGGAGTAGGCCATTCAGCCCGTCAAGCCTGCTCCGCTATTCAATACGACCCTTGGCTGATTTTGGGCTGCGAGTGCATTTTCCCGTTCACTCCCCGTATCCCTTAATTCTGCAAGAGGCCAAAAGTCTTACATGGAGCATGCACAACACTCTGGGGTTGGAGAATTCCAAAGATTTACAAAACCCTCTGGGTGAAGAAATTTCTCCTCATCTCGGTCTCAAAATGGCCGACACAGTCCCAAAATGGCCGACTCAGTCCCAAAATGGCCGACTCAGTTCCAAAATGGCCGACTCAGTCCCTGTGTCCCCCATGTTTTAGATTCCCCGACCAATCTCTCAGCATCCACCCTGTCAAACCCCTTCAGAATCCTGTCCGTCTCGATGGGATCGCCTCTCATTCTTGTAAACTCCAGAGAATAAACCCAATTTACTCAGCCCCTCATCACAGGACAACCCCCTCGCCCCAGGGGGCTGATCGAGTGACTCTTCGCTCTCCCGCCTCCAAACGAGTCAATCCTCTCTTAAACACGGAGACCAAAGCTGCACGATTCCAGTTCCTTTGGCAGGGAGTTCCACCTCCTCTCCGCTCTCTGGGTGAGAAACGTTTCTTCCGAATCCTCGAATTGGGTTTATTGGCGGCTGGTCGGAATCGGTACAGGTGAGGGGCCGGTGAAGTGGGAGGGCGAGTCACTGGGGGAACGAAGGGTTGTGTGTGGGGTGGGGAGCAGAGTGAGGGATGCGGTGAAGGAACAGTTCGAAGATCCAAGATAGTTTGAGACGGCGAGCAGCATTGGTAGGTGGCTGGACGCTGAGAAATGATGGTTTGGGGATTGGTGGGACTCAATGTGCAAACGACTCAAGTCCCCTGGTTTTAGGAGCAGCCTTGACTCCTTGTGCCGGGATGGGCCTGAGGGGAGACGTGAGCGATTCTGATATTAAACGGCAGGGGGAGGGGAAATATCTTTGGTCCGAAGTGAAGGTGGAGCGGGGTGGAGGTAGGGGGGTGGGGGGTGGGGGGTGGGGGGAGAGCGGGGGGGGGGGGGGGGGGGGGGGGGGAGGGGGTGGTTGGTGGGGGCGAGATGTTTCGTTTGTAGGCAAGGAACAGGAGACGACAGGGAGGGTCGCAGCCGGATGATAGTTCAGGACGCCAGGGACTGAGAAGCGAGCCCGTGACGGGGCCCCTGGGGGTCAAAGGGCGCGGCAGGTGACCCGGCGACCTCCCGGACAACTTGGGCCAAGGGCGAGGCTCCTCCCCTCGGAGTGTCGGGGGGGTGGGGCGGCGCAGCGGGTGGGGAGGTGGGCGGGCCGGATGAAGGCGTTGCCCCGGGTTACGGGGCACATCGGCCTAGAACGGGGTCGAGCAAACTACCGGGCTAGAGCTGGGAGCGGTTCCTGAAAAACAAACACAGGGGGGGGGATTCAGTTGAAGAGCGCAGTCTCACGGACCCGTCACCTCACTGGAAATCAAGATCGCACCCAAATCCGTCAACGTTTTAGTAAATTCGCACTCGGAGGACAGGGTGCAATGATTTGCAGTCCAATTATCATTCTGACAGGGCGGTCAAGTAAATGCCCCAGGACTGACGGGGGAGGGGCGTATAGCCTTCCGCCACCCAGAAAACACTTCACAACAACTGAGATGTACAGAGCACCTCTGAGCCAACCAAAGCACCACCCCCCCCTCCTATTGCCACTGAGGCAAGCGGGGTGGGGTGGGGAGGGCAATTAAAATGGAGTCGGCCTCGAATGATTCGCCGTGTGGGGTGTGCCAACCGGATTGGTGGCCAACCTCTGCCACCCAAATAACATTTCCCCTTGGAGGCCCCGCACTCACTGTGGTCAAGGAGCGGGGCCCCACTTATGGAGCACTGCATTGTGGGCCCTTGCCCTCGGAGTGCGGGGGGCTGATTCCGGAGATGGGAGAGGGTTCCCCAACGAGGGGCGATTGGGAGGAATGGTCTCGCGCTCTCTCAGTTGTCTGAAACTCTGGAGGTTATCCCGAAGGGGGTGGTCTCAGGCGTAAGGGGTCGGCCATTTTGGACGAGGGTGAAGACTAATTTCTTCACCCGGAGGGTGGTGAATCTTTGGGACTCCCCGGCCCAGGCTGTGGATGTTGGGCCGGTGAGGAAATTCGTTGATGAGATTTCTTTGGACCTTAAGGGATGAGGCGGGAAGGTGGAGGGGAGGCAGAGGAACGCCCATGATCTTATTGAATGGAGGGGGAGGGAACAGACCCCAGCGCCGAATGGCCTACTGCTCCCTTTCCCGTTCTTAGGCGGCGGAGCGCGATCGGGAATGTCCTCGGACCGTCGCTTGTGCGTAACTTACCCTTTCTGTCATCCATTGCGTGATTCCAGAGTATCTTCTTCCCTCTCCTGAAATTCACAAGTAATAATAATGATTATTATTATCACAGGAGGGGGGGGGGTGTCCGAGAACACGTCGTCAGCAAAGCAATGCCCCTCTTCCTCCTCCTCCCCACAGCAATCACCCTCCTCCCCCTCACCTCACGCGTCGTGGGGTCAAGACCCCACTCCGGAGGTTGAAGCCCATGGACTAGGCCGAGGTCCCACGGTGGCCGACAAGACCCCGGGCTTGGATTTACCTCAAGTAAAGATGCAACTGAGGTGTTTACGATGGGTAAAAGGTTCGATAGGGCAGAGAGAGAGAGGGAGTATTTCCTCTGGAAGGGGGTGGGGTGGGGGGTCCAAAACAAGGAGGCGGGACCTTAAGATTAGTTCAGGGGGCAAGCACTTGCTCACACAAGGGGGTAACGGAAGTCCAGAACTCTCCCCTACCTCCCCCCGGGTTGTGGGATCAATTGGAAATTTGGGTGATGGGGTGTGAAGGATCGTGGAACCTAAGATGGCGCGGTGGTTAGCACTGCTGCCTCACGGCGCCGAGGACCCGGGTTCGATCCCGGCCCCCAGTCACTGTCCGTGTGGAGTTTGTACATTCCACCCCGTGTCTGCGTGGGTCTTGTAATGATACGTATATAGCCAGGTTAGTGAAGGGTTAATTATTACATCTCTGTCTCATTCAAACACTAGAGGGCGCCACCTCTTCTCTGTATTTAAGTCAGACCCTGAGGGAACTCTGGGTGAAATTAAAAATGAAAATGGCTTATTGCCACGAGTAGGCTTCAAATGAGGTGACTGTGAAAAGCCCCTAGTCGCCACATTCCGGCGCCTGTTCGGGGGGGGCCGGTACGGGAATCGAACCGTGCTGCTGGCCTGCTTTCAAAGCCAGCGATTTAGCCCAGTGTGCTAAACCAGCCCCATTAGCATCAGAAGAAAGTATGATGACAGCACAAGAAGATTACAGTAGATAGAGTTAACACGCGGTTAGATCATAGTGTAGTTCGTGACTATTTAGATTATTGAGTACTGTAAGACAGATTCAATATTAATTAATTATCATCTGTAGCTCGGTAGAGTGCGCAGACTTCATTTAATTAATGGTGTTATAAAAAATTAGTTTTGTTTCAATCTTTTGATTGATTAATTCTTTGTCAACACCACCTCGGATCATTCTGGAACAAAGGACAAAGACATATTACCACAAATAGTAATATAACAGGTCTGACCCCCCCCCCCCCACACACAACCCAAAAGGATGTGCAGGGCAGACTGATTGGTCAGGCTGAATGGCCCCTTAATTGGAAACAAAAAAGAATTGGATACTCTGAAGAGATAAATCTGATGGGACAGGCTCGAGGGGCTGAATGGCCGCCTGTTGGAGGCCCTGCCTTTTGGAGGAGGCCCGAAGCCATGGCCTGCTCTCTGGGGCGGAAGCAAAGGACGCAGGACTGTGCGAAAAGAGGGGGGGGGGGGGGGGTCCGCAAAGGCCACCAATCCTCTCCCGGGCAACGGCATCAAAAAGGCCGATCGACACATTGCGGGATCTTGCTGTGTAGAAGGAAAGAAATTTATGAAATGAAATGAAATGAAAATGGCTTATTGTCACGAGTAGGCTTCAGTGAAGTTACTGTGAAAAGCCCCTAGTCGCCACATTCCGGCGCCTGTCCGGGGAGGCTGGTACGGCGAATCGAACCGTGCTGCTGGCCTGCTTTCAAAGCCAGCGATTTAGCCCGGTGTGCTAAACCAGCCCCATATGCCACGTCCCATTCGTGCCTTACCTGTACTTATAGCAGTAGATTCCAGTAACCATGGTGATGATGAGGAGAGCTGCAACAATGACCAGGACGATGATGAGGATTAATCGGGCCTGAGAGTCTGGGGGAGCTGGAACAGAACACAGGGCGTAAGAAACAGGCACCTCGGGGAGGGGGGGGGGAAATGGCGGAGTGGGGGGGGGGGGGGGGGGGGGGGGGGGGGGGCAGTTTTTGTGAAGTGGAACTGCCTCCTTTGGCTGTGAGGTGGGCCAAGGCAGATGGGGTGAGGATGCGGGGCGGGGAGTGTTCCCCTCGAAATCGAGATCGCGGAAACCCGGGCCGAGCGTCTGTTTGTCCTGGGTGATTCCTCTTCCGCCACGGGGTGCGGGCTCTTCCTGTCTATTTCGCTGAACGATGACCTCTCAATACTTGACCGAAAATGACCGACAGATATTGGCACATCGTGCTGCGGTTGTATAGAACCTCGGTAAGGCCGCACTTGGAATGTCGCGCACGATTCTGGTCGCCACGCTACCAGAAGGATGTGGAGGCTTTGGAGAGGGTGCGGAGGAGGTTTAACCAGGATGTTGCCTGGTCTGGAGGGTGTTCGCTATGCGGAGGGGCTGAATAGACTCGGACTGTTTTCATTAGAAAGACGGAGGTCGAGGGGCGACCTGATGGGAGGTCTACAGGATTACGAGGGGCCTGGACAGAGTGGATGGGCAGCCGCTCTTTCCCAGGGTGGAGGGGTCAGTCACCAGGGGGCAGAGGTTTAAGGTCCGTGGGGCAAAGTTTAGAGGAGATGTGTGAGGCAGGTTGTTTTACGCAGAGGGTGGTGAGTGTCTGGAACGTGTTGCCAGGGGAGATTGTGGAGGCAGATACATTAACGGCGTTCAAAAGGCATCTTGACAAACACATGGACAGGATGGGTATAGAGGGATACGGCACAAGGAAGTGCTGAGGGTTTTGGCAAAGGTTGGTATCACGACCAGTACAGGCTTGGAGGGCCGAAGGGCCTGTTCCTGTGCTGTATTGTTCTTTGTACTCGACAGCCTATCTTAGGGGTCAAAGAACAAAAGAATAAAGAACAGTACAGCACAGGAACAGGCCCTTCGGCCCTCCAAGCCTGTGTCGACCATGCTGCCCGTCTAAACTAAAATCTTCTACCCTTCCTGGGTCCGTATCCCTCTATTCCCATCCTATTCATGTATTTGTCAAGATGTACCTTAAATGTCACTATCGTCCCTTGTTCCACCACCTCCTCCGGCAGCGAGTTCCAGGCACCCACTACCCTCTGTGTAAACAAACTTGCCTCGTACATAGAACATAGAACATAGAACAGTACAGCACAGAACAGAACAGGCCCTTCGGCCCTCAATGTTGTGCCGAGCCATGATCACCCTACTCAAACCCACGTATCCACCCTATACCCGTAACCCAACAACCCCCCCCTTAACCTTACATTTATTAGGACACTACGGGCAATTTAGCACGGCCAATCCACCTAACCCGCACATCTTTGGACTGTGGGAGGAAACCGGAGCACCCGGAGGAAACCCACGCACACAGGGGGAGGACGTGCAGACTCCACACAGACAGTGACCCAGCCGGGAATCGAACCTGGGACCCTGGAGCTGTGAAGCATTTATGCTAACCACCATGCTACCCAGCTGCCCCTGCCACCATGCTACCCTGCTGCCTCCTCTAAATCTTGCCCCTCGCACCTTAAACCTCTGCCCCCTGGTAATTGACCCCTCTACCCTGGGGAAAGGCCTCTGACGATCCACTCTGTCCATAATTTTGTGGATCTCTATCAGGTCGCCCCCCCCCCCCCCCCCCCTCCTTGGCACCGGAACGCTAAAATCGTACAGGTTGGTGTCAGGGGTCTGCGTTAGAGTTACAGGGTTAGTGTGAGGGTTAAGATTAGGATTAGGGCGATAGGGTTACGGTCCACATTAACTGAGGAGTCATCACATTTGGGAAGCTGTGGCCAAACTCATGTGGTTCAGCCAATGAAGGGAAGCCTCGAGTTCGCAATGTCATTGACGCACGGCCCGGGAGCGACTGATAGAGGGAGCGGCCGGGAAGGCAGACGTGCCTGGAGCGAGAGATACCCTGGGAAGTGAGGGTGGTTAGAGACAGGGAGGTTGTCAGTGGGGGAGGGGGCAGGGGGAGAGCGACAGTCACAGGGTAGGAGAGAGCACGGGGGGAGGGTGGGAGCACGGTGTGTGTGTGGGGGGGGGGGGGGGGGGGGGGGGGAAATACACTTTGTCAGATTCCAACCTCCTGCGTTGTAACCGTGGCCGCATTGGCAGTCAAGCATTTTCGAACATCCGGTGGTCAGGAACCATAGAATTTACAGGGCAAAAGGAGGCCATTCGGCCCATCGAGTCTGCACCGGCTCTTGGAAAGAGCACCCCTACCCAAGGTCAACACCTCCACCCAATCCCCGTAACCCAGCCAGTAACCCCACCTCACCTTTTTGGACACTAAGGGGCAATTTAGCACGGCCAATCCACCCTAAGTTGCACATCTTTGTGACTGTGGGAGGAAACCGGAGCACCCGGGGGAAACCCACGCACACACACGGGGAGGAGGTGCAGACTCCGCACAGACAGTGACCCAAGCCGGGAATCGAACCCGGGGACCCTGGAGCTGTGAAGCAACAGTGCTAACCCACTGTGCCGCCCCAATCTGTGTCATACACACCCCCCCCCCCACCCCACCTTGGGTACTCCCGCCTCAGGTACCCCCCCCCCCACCTTGGGTTCCCCCCCCCCCCACCCCACCTTGGGTACTCCCGCCTCAGGTACCCCCCCCCCCCACCTTGGGTTCCCCCCCCCCCCACCCCACCTTGGGTACTCCCGCCTCAGGTACCCCCCCCCTCCACCTTGAGTTCCCCCCACCCCACCCCACCTTGGGTACTCCCGCCTCAGGTACCCCCGCCCCCCCCCCCCCACCTTGGGTTCCCCCCCCCACCCCCACCCCGCCTCAGGTAAATCCGGTGATCAGTGGCTGTTGTTTACCTGCAATCTCTTCTTCCGTTTCACACAGTTGCCCGGTGAACCCCGGCGGACAATCACACGTGAGGTTATTCCCGGAGGAATGGCAGCTCCCGCCATTCTGACACGGAGAGCTCAGACACGGTCCGTCTGCTGGGGGGGGGGAAAAGGAGGGTGGAGGAGAGAGAAATAGAGAGAATACTGAGGACTGGGGAATATATCTAGTGGCAATCAAGTGGGGGGGGGGGGGGAAGGGTGGGAAGGAGAGAGGGAGAGAGACGTTACTGAGGACTTGGGAACAGATTCCACCTCCTGGCATTCAGCGGAGTGGACCTTGCCCACAGGACGGACGGACGGGAAGCCCTCAAACCTCAACCTGTTGGAATCCAACAGGAAAACGGCCCTGACATCGATGGTGGAGCTTCGGTTTGTGAGCGACATCGCCATCTCCACCCTCTCAGAAGGGAACCTCCACGCCTTGTCTTGGCGCGACGAAACTACGGGATCGGCCTCAGCCCCGACCTCAACAAGGCCCAAGTCCGTTACCAACCCGCCCCAGGGCACGATCCAGTCTCCCGCTCCATCGGGATCGATGCAGAAACCTTCCCCAAGGTGGAACATTCCCCCCGACATGGGGGCCCACCTCTCCTCTAAGGCTGACATCGATCCGACATCGTATCCAATCCACCAGCGAGGCCTTCGGACGCGAGTCTTTGACGGCCGTGACGTCGGTGTTGGCATCAAGGTCCCTCGCGCGGACGTCCTCTCAACTCTTCGATTTGGCTCAGAAACTTGGGGCTACGTACAGACGCCACCTCACGACCCCGGGGAGGTACCATCGACGCTGGCTGAGACAGGTTATCCCCATCGGCTGGCAGGACGGGCGTACGAACGTCGGCGTCCTCGAAGGAGCACCAGCATCGAGGCCACGGGTCATCCGAAACCAACTCCGCTGGGCCGGCCGTGTGCTTGGGATGTCCCGTCTGCCAAAGCTAATCTCCTTCGCCCAGCTCCAGGAACAGGAACGGGACAAAGGAAGCTCTCCAAAGGCCAACCTCGAGAAAGGCAAAATGGCCGACAACGCGTGAGGAGACCGACTTGGAGGAGCCTCCTGATTGAAGGGGCACGAGTTCTTCGACGACCCCCCCGACGGGCGCGCGGAGGCCCGGGAAAGGGGCCTGAGAAAGGAATACCGGCGATCCAGAGTCCAGGGACCCATCCCACCTCCCGGAAACATCCTGGCAGAGATGCGGCTGTTGGGTCGGGCTGACTCATCAGCCATGACCAGTAACACTGACTACCTTAGGTGGCCAGTCAGGTTGGTCAGCGATGACGGCTGAAGGAACGATTGGTATTGACACTACATCATTGAGGCCTCAGTTCCCTCCCTACACACAGAGTAAAGCTCGGGGAAATCCGAGCCTGATGTTTACCTTGTTCCGTTTCACACAGATTGCCCGTGAATCCCGGCGGACAATCACAGGTGAAGTTCTTCCCCGAGGAAAGGCAGCTCCCGCCATTCTGACACGGAGAGCTCAGACACGGTCCGTCTGCGGGGGGGGGGGGGGGGGAGGAGGAGGGTGGAGGAGAGAGAAATAGAGAGATTACTGAGGACTGGGGAATACATCTACTGGCAATTCTCGCAACATCATTGTGGTCCCAGTTTCCCCCCAATCACCGTTAGATACAGAGTAAAGCTCCCTCGACACTGTCCACATCAAACACTCCCAGGACAGGTACAGCATGGGGTTAGATACAGAGTAAAGCTCCCTCTACACTGCCCCCATCAAACACTCCCAGGACAGGGACAGCACAGGGTTAGATACAGAGTAAAGCTCCCTCTACACTGTCCCCATCAAACACTCCCAGGACAGGTACAGCACGGGGTTAGATACAGAGTGAAGCTCCCTCCACACTGTCCCCATCAAACACTCCCAGGACAGGTACAGCACGGGGTTAGATACAGAGTAAAGCTCCCTCTACACTGTCCCCATCAAACACTCCCAGGACAGGTACAGCACGGGGTTAGATACAGAGTAAAGCTCCCTCTACACTGTCCCCATCAAACACTCCCAGGACAGGTACAGCACCGGGTTAGATACAGAGTAAAGCTCTCTCTACACTGTCCCCATCAAACACTCCCAGGACAGGTACAGCACGGGGTTAGATACAGAGTAAAGCTCCCTCTACACTGTTCCCATCAAACACTCCCAGGACAGGTACAGCACGGGGTTAGATACAGAGTAAAGCTCCCTCTACACTGTCCACATCAAGCACTCCCAGGACAGGTACAGCACGGGGTTAGATACAGAGTAAAGCTTCCCCTACACTGTCCCCATCAAACACTCCCAGGACAGGTACAGCACGGGGTTAGATACAGAGTGAAGCTCCCTCCACACTGTCCCCATCAAACACTCCCAGGACAGGTACAGCACGGGGTTAGATACAGAGTAAAGCTCCCTCTACACTGTCCCCATCAAACACTCCCAGGACAGGTACAGCACGGGGTTAGATACAGAGTAAAGCTCCCTCTACACTGTCCCCATCAAACACTCCCAGGACAGGTACAGCACCGGGTTAGATACAGAGTAAAGCTCTCTCTACACTGTCCCCATCAAACACTCCCAGGACAGGTACAGCACGGGGTTAGATACAGAGTAAAGCTCCCTCTACACTGTTCCCATCAAACACTCCCAGGACAGGTACAGCACGGGGTTAGATACAGAGTAAAGCTCCCTCTACACTGTCCCCATCAAACACTCCCAGGACAGGTACAGCACGGGGTTAGATACAGAGTAAAGCTCCATCTACACTGTCCCCATCAAACACTCCCAGGACAGGTACAGCACGGGGTTAGATACAGAGTAAAGCTCCCTCTACACTGTCCCCATCAAACACTCCCAGGACAGGTACAGCACGGGGTTAGATACAGAGTAAAGCTCCCTCTACACTGTCCCCATCAAACACTCCCAGGACAGGTACAGCACGGGGTTAGATACAGAGTAAAGCTCCCTCTACACTGTCCCCATCAAACACTCCCAGGACAGGTACAGCACGGGGTTAGATACAGAGTAAAGCTCCCTCTACACTGTCCCCATCTTGTGAGTAATGGGTGGGGTGAATGTCTTCCTGTGCCCACCCCATGTCACCCCTGCCCCCTGCCCCTGCCCCCCGCCCATGCCCCCCGCCCCTGCCCCCCGCCCCTGCCGCCCGCCCCTGCCCCCCGCCGCTGCCCTCCGCCTGCCCCCGCCCCTGCCCCCGCCCCTGCCCCCCGCCCCCCGCCGCTGCCCCCTGCCTGCCCCCCGCCCCTGCCCCCCGCCCCTGCCCCCCGCCCCTGCCCCCTGCCCCCGTCCCTGCCCCCCGCCCCTGCCCCCCGCCGCTGCCCTCCGCCTGCCCCCCGCCCCTGCCCCCCGCCGCTGCCCTCCGCCTGCCCCCGCCCCTGCCCCCGCCCCTGCCCCCCGCCCCTGCCCCCCGCCCCTGCCCCCCGCCTGCCCCTTACCTGTGTAGCAGCCCAGGGTGTAGTTGGCGATGGCACAGACTTGGCCAGTTTCACAGCGGTTGGGTTGGCACTGGACACTCTGGGTGTTGCTGCAGACGCAGCGTTGCTGACACGTCCCCAGGTAGAAGTGTTCGTGTAGCTGTGGGAATCGGGGAGATACATCCGTTACCGCCGGTCATCGCTCAGGAACAGGAACATTCCCAATAAATCGGAGGGAACGGGCGGGGAGATCGTCAACCCGACACTGGGGAAACCCCGAAACAGGCACCGGGGGGGGGAAGGGGTACCTTGAAACTGACCCGGGGGAAGAGGGGAGAAGAGTGGGGGGGGGGGGGGGGGGCGGTGGGGACTGTGACGGTGTCAGGGCGTGTTTCGTTGTGGGGGGGGGGCGGTGAGAGACATGGAAACCAACACCGGCGGGGAACCTTGAAACCGACACAGGATTGGGTATGGGAGAGAACACCTTGATATTGACACCGGGGTGGGGGGAGGGTGGGGGGGGGGGGGGAGGGGGGTGCGTTGGCGGTGGAGACCTTGAAACCGACATTAGTGGGTGGGGGGGAATCTTGAAGGCGACACAGGGGGTGGGGGAATCGTGGGGGAGGGGGAAGGGAGAGGGGGGAAAGGGGGAGGGGGTAAAGGGAGAGGGGGAAAGGGGGAGGGGGAAAGGGGGAGAGGGGAGAGGGGGAAAGGGGGAGGGGGAAAGGGGGAGGGGGGGAAGGGGGAGGGGGAGAGGGGGAAAGGGGAGGGGGAAAGGGGGAGGGGGAGAGGGGGAAAGGGGGAGGGGGAAATGGGGAGGGGGGAAAGGGGGAGGAGAGGGGGAAAGGGGGAGGGGGAAGGGGAGGGGGGAAAGGGGAGGGGGAAAGGGGAGGGAGGAGAGGGGGAAAGGGGAGGGGGAGGAGAGGGGAGGGGAGGGAGGGGAGGGGGGTTGGGGGGGGGGGGGGAAAGGGGGAGGGGGAAAGGGGAGGGAAAGGGGAGGGGAAGAGGGAAAGGGGAGGGGAAAGGGGAGGGGAGAGGGGGGAAGAGGGAGGAGAGCGGGAGGAGAGGGGAGGGAGGGGAGGAGAGGGGAGGGAGGGGGAGGAGAGGGGAGGGAGGGGGAGGAGAGGGGAGGGAGGGGGAGGAGCGGGGAGGGAGGGGGAGGAGAGGGGAGGGAGGGGGAGGGGAGGGAGGGGGAGGGGAGGGAGGGGAGCGAGGGGAGGAGGGAGGGCGAGGGGAGGAGGGAGGGCGAGGGAGGAGGGAGGGAGGGCGAGGGGAGGAGGGAGGGCGAGGGGAGGAGGGAGGGCGAGGGGAGGAGGGAGGGGAGGGAGGGGAGCGAGGGGAGGAGGGAGGGGAGCGAGGGGAGGAGGGAGGGGAGCGAGGGGAGGAGGGAGGGGGGCGAGGGGAGGAGGAGGGGAGGGAGGGGAGCGAGGGGAGGAGGGAGGGGAGGGAGGGGAGCGAGGGGAGGAGGGAGGGGAGCGAGGGGAGGAGGGAGGGGAGCGAGGGGAGGAGGGAGGGGAGGGAGGGGAGGGAGGGGAGGGAGGGGAGGGAGGGGAGGGAGGGGAGGGAGGGGAGGGAGGGGAGCGAGGGGAAAGGGGTGGGGAGAGGGGTGAGGAGGGGATATGGGAGAGGGGGGGAGGAGGGAGGGGGAGGAGGGAGCGGGGGGGGCAAGGGGAGGGGGAAGGGAGGGGGAGGGGAGGGGGAGGAGAGGGGGGGAGGGGAGGGAGAGGGAGAGGGAGAGGAGGGAGGGGAGGGGAAGGGGAGAGGGGGAGGGGAGAGGAGGGAGAGGACAGCGGGGAGGGGTGGGTGGAGGGGGAGGAGAGGGGGAGGGGAGGAGGAGGGAGGGGTGGGGAGGAGGGAGGGGGAGGGGAAGAGGGGGAGGGGGGTAGGGGGAGGGGGAGGGAGGGGTGGGGGGGGGAGGGGGAGAGGGGGGAGTGGGGGGGGGGGGGACGGGCACGGTTGGGGACCTCCTTGTCCGGGTCGGGGGGTGGGGGGCACGGACCTGATAATACTTGCTGCGGAAGGTGCAGCCACACTGGTTGAATGGCACGCACTCGGAGCCGCTCAGCACAAATCCCACGTCGCACTCGCAGCCTTCCAGGCAGGGGGCGCTGCACTCGGAGGGCGCCGAGAGATCGGCACAGGTGGCGGGGCAGGCGGGCATGCAAGGCTTGTACACACTGTGAGCGGGGCACTGTATACCTGTGTGTGAGAGAGAGAGAGAGTCACAGACCAGCGTCAAACCATCACATTGTTAAAAAGCCACGGCGTGAATCGAGGTTCGCATTTACCTAGCGCCTTCCACGGCCTCAAGAACGATCCCGAGTGACCGCACAGCCAATCGAAGCCAATCTTTTGTCGGGAGCAGCCCTGGTGGTTCTGGGAGGGAGCTACACTGTCAGAGGCGCTGTCTTAGTATCATAGGCACGGTGGGTTAGCATTGCTGCCTCACGGCGCTGAGGACCCGGGTTCGATCCCGGCCCTGGGTCACTGCCCGTGTGGAGTTTGCACATTCTCCCCGTGTCTGCGTGGGTCTCGCCCCCCACAACACAAAGATGTGCTGGTTGGGTGGATTGGCCGCGCTAAATTGCCCCTTAATCGGAAAAGAAAATAATTGGGTACTCTAAATTTACATTTAAAAAAAGCATTGCCTCCTCACGGCGCCAGGGTCCCAGGTTCGATTCCCGGCTGGGTCACTGTCTGTGCGGAGTCTGCACATCCTCCCCACGTGGGTTTCCTCCGGGTGCTCCGGTTTCCTCCCACAGTCCAAAGATGTGCGGGTTTAGGGTGGATTGGCCGTGCTAAATTGCCCCTCAGTGTCCAAAGGTTCGATGGGCTTACGGGGATGGGGTGGGGGAGTGAGGCTGGGTAGGGAGTTCCTTCAGAGGGTCGGTGCTGACCCGATGGGTCGAATGGCCTCCTTCTGCAATGGCGGGATTCCCCGATTCTATATACTTCCCAGTTGGATAACAATCGGGGTCCACGGGCTATTAACCCATGCAGGCCTGGAAACGGCAGAGAATTACTGAAAGCGAGCTGGATGACACCCCGCGCAATGGCCAATGTCAGGTGACTTGTTCTGAACCTATCAGTTCCGAGGTTAGGGTTAGCGGCCTCTGGGGTCGAGGGGTCACCGGAGGCGAGGGGGGGGGGGGGGGCCGGGGGCCGAAGGGTCACTTACCGCAGCCAGTTCGCTGTCTCCAGTTGTCCAGCCGCACTCCCCGATCCTGGCAGCTCTGGGAGTAGGCCTCCAAGTTGTTACAGCGCAGCTGGGTGTTGTTGTAGATAGCGCACAGGTCAAACACGCAGTTCCTGCAGGGGGGTGGAGGGACAGAGAAATGAGTCAGAGTCCGCCCTCCGCATCCAGCCCCTCGCTCGCCGAATTTTCCGGCCTTGTCGTACTCAGGCTCCGAATCCGGCCTACCCCGGTTTTCAGTAAAGCGTTTGACAATGTTCCCCACGGTAGGCTATTGCGGAAAATACGGAGGCATGGGATTCGGGGTGATTAGCAGTTTGGATCAGTAATTGGCTAGCTGGAAGAAGACAAAGAGTGGTGGTTGATGGGAAATGTTCGGCCTGGAGTTCAGTTACTAGTGGTGTGCCACAAGGATCTGTTTTGGGGCCGCTGCTGTTTGTCTTTTTTATATAAATGACCTGGAGGAGGGCGTAGAAGGATGGGTGAGTAAATTTGCAGATGACACTAAAGTCGGTGGAGTTGTGGACAGTGCAGAAGGATGTTACAAGTTACAGAGGGACATAGATAAGCTGCAGAGCTGGGCTGAGAGGTGGCAAATGGAGTTTAATGCAGAAAAGTGTGAGGTGTGTGGTGATCACAAGTTAACCAGATGCAACACAACTGAGCGACCACTAGAGGGAGCACGGGAGAGCCATATAAATAGATCAGGACAGGAAGTGAGGACACACTCTTCACAGCAGGCGGGCTGGTAAGCAGGACACAGCAAGCAAGCTGGTAGTTAGCACTGGAAGGTAGTTCTAGGTCGAGCTCTGGAAACTGAACGAACCCACAATAAAGCATCTTCTCCACATTTGAGACTGCGAGCTTTATTAAGACACGAGGAACAACACAAGGTGATTCATTTTGGAAGGAATAACAGGAAGACAGAGTACTGGGCTAATGGTAAGATTCTTGGTAGTGTGGATGAGCAGAGAGATCTCGGTGTCCATGTACATAGATCCCGGAAAGTTGCCACCCAGGTTGAGAGGGTTGTTAAGAAGGCGTACGGTGTGTTAGCTTTTATTGGGAGAGGAATTGAGTTTCGGTGCCATGAGGTCATGTTGCAGCTGTACAAAACTCTGGTGCGGCCGCATTTGGAGCATTGCGTACAGTTCTGGTCGCCACATTATAGGAAGGATGTGGAAGCATTGGAAAGGGTGCAGAGGAGATTTACCAGGATGTTGCCTGGTATGGAGGGAAGATCTTATGAGGAAAGGCTGAGGGACTTGAGGCTGTTTCCGTTAGAGAGAAGAAGGTTAAGAGGTGACTTAATTGAGGCATACAAGATGATCAGAGGATTAGATAGGGTGGACAGTGAGAGCCTTTTTCCTCGGATGGAGATGTCTAGCACGAGGGGACAAAGCTTTAAATTGAGGGGAGATAGATATAGGACAGATGTCAGAGGTAGGTTCTTTACTCAGAGAGTAGTAAGGGCGTGGAATGCCCTGCCTGCAACAATAGTGGAGTCGCCAACATTAAGGGCATTCAAATGGTCATTGGATAGACATATGGGCGATAAGGGAATAGTGTAGATGGGCTTTAGATGGGTTTAACAGGTCGGCGCACATCGAGGGCCGAAGGGCCTGTACTGCGCTGTAATGTTCTATGTTCTACCCTACCCTCCGAGGTCAAGTGGGCACGGGAGTGCCGCGCTGTCGGAGGTGCCGTCTTTCGGGTGGGGAGGCCTTACCGAGGAACCGCTCCGACGGCAGGGATCGAACACACGGCCGCCATTTTGAAAGGGAGTTCTCCCCAGCTCAATATTGATCATAACAAACAGATCGCCTGGCCAAGATTGTTGCTCGCGGGGGCTTGCTGTTTGCAAATTGGCTGCCGCCTCCCTTACGTTACAAAAGCGGCCCCACTCCAGGCACCTGTGAACTGAAAACCGGTGTCGCCTGGCTAAGGCGGCATGATTTCCCCCCCCCCCCCTTTGCCAGCTCTGCCCCATTCCTCCCCTATGACCTTCCACCCTTTGACCTGGCTTTCGCCATCGGCTGTCGCTCCGTCGGCCTGTCGTCCGCCATCTTTGATCCTTCCGGAATAAGCGGGGAGAGGTGTTTGAAACGGCAAACGGGCCTGTGTTCCGCGCGCTCCCCTGGAGCTTTCTCCCCGGGGCGGCCTGGGGATAGACCTCCCGGCCTCTGGGGGCACCGGGGAGGTTTGGCAAGGCTGCAGTCGCCCCCCCCACCCCGGTTAAAAGGGCGACGCCGAGCAGGCACTTACTCCTGGTTGGCAGTGGGGTCCACAGTCGAATGGCAGCCGCTGAAAGGCCCCCCTGGGCTGGATAAGGCCCCGCAGTAATCGCTGCCGTTCATCAGGGCAAGCTGCTGGGGGCTGCAGGAATCCGTCGTGAATCCGGAATCCGGGTTGCCCAATTCCCGCCTGAGGAGAAAGGAAAGATGCAAGGTCAGAGGTCGTTGCCCCCCCAGCAACCCCCACATCCATTTTAGGCACGACATTCCCGCACTTCCCTCCCACCCGTCCAAGTTGGCCTCCCGGGGGGCTTGGGGGAGGCGGTACGGGTCCCAAAGGTGCCCCCCCCACCCCCCAGGTACGCCCTTCATAACACCCTCAAGAAACCCCCCCCTCCCACCCAGGAACATCCTTCAGGAACGGCCCCCAGGGACACACTCTAGATACCCCCTCTAGGAACTACCCCAGCTTTGCTCCAGAAGTAGCCCCCCCCCCTCCAGGAATGCCCCCAAGAACGGACCCCAGGAACACATACCTCCCCCCCCCCCCCCCCCCCCCCCCCCCCACAAAAAAAAAAAAGAAGACCCTCCAGGAACAACCCCCAGGAAGACACTCCAGGTGTGCCACCCCCTTCCCAGGTACGCCCTCCGGGAACGCCCCCCCGGGAACGCCCTCCAGCCACGCACCACACAACAATGAGCATTCTTCACCTGAGAGGCTATTCGGCTAGAAGGGGCATCAAATCGGGCATGGATGCGGCCCTCGTCCTAATCCCTTGTCCACTTTGAAACAGGGGTCATTGGGTGGAAATCTGGGGGAGAATTTGTGGCCTGGCGTCTATCAGCTTCGGGCAGGGGTACAGATGCCAGGACGCCCCTCAGCTTGGCAGAGCTGACTTGGTGAGGACGGGACCTCGGAATGTGGGCGTTGCTGGCTTGGACAACATTTATTGCCCGTCCCTAGTTGCCCCTTGAGAAGGTGGTGGGGGAGCCGCCTTCTTGAGCCGCTGTGGTGTAGGTACACCCACCGTGCTGTTAGGGAGGGAGTTCCAGGATTTCGCCCCAGCGACAGTGAAGGAACGGCCGATATATTCCCCAGTCGGGGCGGTGAGTGACTGGGAGGGGACCCTCCAGGGGGTGGGGTTCCCAGGTATCTGCTGCCCTTGTCCTTCTAGATGGTAGAGGCCGTGGGTTTGGAAGGTGCTGCCTAAGGAGCCTTGGTGAGTTGCTGCGGGGCATCTTGTAGACGGTACACACGGCTGCCACTGTGCGTCGGTGGGGGAGGGAGTGAATGTTTGTGGAAGGGGGAGCCAATCAAGCGGGGCTGCTTTGTCCTGGATGGTGTTGAGCTTATTGAGTGTTGTTGGAGCTGCGCTCATCCAGGCAAGTGGAGAGTATTCCATCGCACTCCTGACTTGTGCCTTGTAGATGGTGGACAGGCTTTGGGGGGGGGTCAGGAGGTGAGTTACTCTCCGCAGGATTCCCAGCCTCTGACCTGCCCTGGTAGCCACAGTATTAATGTGGCTGGGTCCAGTTCAGTTTCTGATCAATGGTAACCCCCAGGATGTGGGGGATTCAGCGATGGTAACGCCATTGACTGTCAAGGAGTGATGGTGAGATTCTCTGGCTGGTTGGAGGCAGTACCTCCCCTGTTACTGACGGGATTTGGGAACTGTCCGACTCACTTGTACAATCTTGGCGTCTGTGGCTCGCCAACGTGTCCACGTTTCCTCGGAACGCGCCAGCTATTCCCGAAGACATTGACGCTCCTCACCACCGTGCCGTCTGGCTTCATAAACTCGTTGTTCCTGCGCCCGTCGTAGTTGCCACAGAGACCTCGCACGTGGTTCTGATAGGTGCTTGGGAGGGTGATAACTGCGGGAAATCGGAACAAGAATTCGGATAATCATCGGGATCCTACCCAGTGTCTTCGCTCCCTCCGGACTCCGATGCCCCAACGCACTCCCAGCTGCCCTCCCGCTGTCTACCCCCTGTAAACTCCAGCTCATCCAAAGCTTTACTGTCCCCGCCCCCCCCCCCCCCGTGTGCCAACTCGCGCCAATCCCCATTCGCCCATCAGACCCTGTGCGAGACCAACTACGCAATCTTCGGTGTTAACATCCCTCCATGTCCTCCCTCTGCACTCCCCCTGACAGTACAGAGCTCCCTCTACACTCCCCCTGACAGTACAGAGCTCCCTCTACACTCCCCCTGACAGTACAGAGCTCCCTCTACACTCCCCCTGACAGTACAGGGCTCCCTCTACACTCCCCCTGACAGTACAGGGCTCCCTCTACACTACCCCTGACAGTACAGGGCTCCCTCTACACTCCCCCGACAGTACAGAGCTCCCTCTACACTCCCCCTGACAGTACAGAGCTCCCTCTACACTCCCCCTGACAGTACAGAGCTCTCTCTACACTCCCCCTGACAGTACAGAGCTCCCTCTACACTCCCCCTGACAGTACAGAGCTCTCTCTACACTCCCCCTGACAGTACAGAGCTCTCTCTACACTCCCCCTGACAGTACAGAGCTCCCTCTACACTCCCCCTGACAGTACAGAGCTCCCTCTACACTCCCCCTGACAGTACAGAGCTCCCTCTACACTCCCCCTGACAGTACAGAGCTCCCTCTACACTCCCCCTGACAGTACAGAGCTCCCTCTACACTCCCCCTGACAGTACAGAGCTCCCTCTACACCCCCCCTGACAGTACAGAGCTCCCTCTACACTCCCCCTGACAGTACAGAGCTCCCTCTACACTCCCCCTGACAGTACAGAGCTCCCTCTACACTCCCCCTGACAGTACTGAGCTCCCTCTACACTCCCCCGGACAGTACAGGTGTGCAATAGCAGACAATTCGTGCCCGGGCCATGTACCTGCGCTGCTGTGACCATCAAAGTTGACGGTCAATCCGAAGTCTGTCTCCAGGTGAATCGCCCTGGACCTCTGGTAAATCCGGAGCCCCTCCCTGGGCTGGTACGGAGGCTGGATCCGGATCCCGTCCACCTGAATTCGGGAACAAATTCCCGTTACCCACACACACACACACACACACAGTGGCTGGTCCGTGTCTGGCTGAATGAGTGATTGGAAAGCTCAATCGATCGACGGTGGCCTGGGGAGCCTGTGGTCGGGATATGGGCGGATGGAGCTATGGGCGACAGGTGCGAGAGGAGGCCATCCCCTCGAGTTCCCCCAAAGGGCGAGGCCAGGGTGAGCCGGACCCGGGCTCTATCTCCGAGAATTGCCTTGGGTGGATTTGGCCGAAGTGTCGCAGGGCCTCCAGCAGGTGGCAGCGGTGGGGGAGGGCAGCCAGCAGGGGAACTGGTCGCAACTGCCCCCCCCCCCCCTACCTGGGGCACCGGGCAGGTGGCATTGTGTCATCCAGCGGCCCAGGGCAAGATCTGGGGAGCCAGGTTCGAATCCCGCCTGGGCAAACGGGAACGTTTGGGATGAAACCATGGCCGACTGACGTTAAAAACCCATCCGGTTCACCAATGTCCTTGAGGGAAGGAAATCTGCCGTCCTTACCTGGTCTGGCCTACACGTGACTCCAGGCCCCCCCCCCCCCCCCCACAGTAAAGTGAGGAACAGAGAAACTAGGAGCAGGAGGAGGCCATTCGGCCCTTCGAGCCTGCTCCGCCATTCATTAGGATCATGGCCGATCATCCAACTCAATGGCCGGAACCCTCCTTTTCCCCCCATTTCCTTTGACCCCCTTCTCCCCAAGTGCTGTATCTAGCTTCTCCTTGAGAACTTACAATGTTTTGGCCTCAACTACTGCCCGTGGTGACGAATTCCACAGGCCGCCCACTCTCTGGGTGAAGAAATCTCTCCCCATCTCTGTCCTATATGGTCTACCCCCGTGACCTCAGACTGTGACCCCCTGGTTCTGGACCCCCCCCCCCCCACCATCAGGAACATCCTTCCTGCATCTACCCTGTCCAGTCCCGTTAGAATTTTATAGGTTTCTCTGTGAGATTCCCCCCCTCCATTCTTCCGAACTCCAGCGAATACAATCCTCACCGACTCAATCTCTCCTCGTACATCAGCCCTCCGTCCCAGGAATCAGCCTGGTAAACCTTCGCTGCCCTCCCTCGAGATCAGGAGATCAAAACTGCGCCCAATACAAAGAACAAAGAAAAGTACAGCACAGGAACAGGCCCTTCGGCCCTCCAAGACCATGCTGCCCGTCTAAACTAAATCTTCTACACTTCCTGGGTCCGTATCCCTCTATTCCCATCCTATTCATGTATTTGTCAAGATGCCCCTTAAACGTCACTATCGTCCCTGCTTCCACCACCTCCTCCGGCAGCGAGTTCCAGGCACCCACTACCCTCTGTGTAAACAAACTTACCTCGTACATCTCCTCTAAACCTTGCCCCTCGCACCTTAAACCTATGCCCCCTAGTAATTTACCCCTCTACCCTGGGGAAAAAGCCTCTGACTATCCACTCTGTCTATGCCCCTCATAATTTTGTAGACCTCTATCAGGTCGCCCCTCAACCTCCGTCGTTCCAGTGAGAACAAACCAATTTATTCAACCTCTCCTCATAGCTAATGCCCTCCATACCGGGCAACATCCTGGTAAATCTCTTCTGCACCCTCTCTAAAGCCTCCACATCCTTCTGGTAGTGTGGCGACCAGAATTGAAGACTGTACTCCCCAAGTGTGGCCTAACTAAGGGTCTATACAGCTGCAACGTGACTTGCCGATTCTTATACTCAATGCCCCGGCCGATGAAGGCAAGCATGCCGTATGCCTTCTTGACTACCTTCTCCACCTGTGTTGCCCCTTTCAGTGACCTGTGGACCTGTACACCTCGATCTCTCTGACTGTCAATACTCTTGAGGGTTCTACCATTCACTGTATATTCCCGATGTGCATTGGACCTTCCAAAATGCATCACCTCACATTTTTCCGGATTAATATCCCAGCTGTGGACAGGACAGGACAGTTAGCTCCTGTCAATGTGTCGGCCGGGACCTCCCCTGAAAAACGGTCAGGTGGAGGACGTTTCTGAAGGGATCCATTGCAGCGGGGAGCGAAAATACCGTCGGGCGCTGGCGCCGACGACTGCCACTCACCACAAGGCGCCTGCGCTTCATCAGGACGACAGAGTGGCCGTAGACGTCCACGCGGACAGCTTCCAGGGAGGAGACGCGGCTGAAGAACCACCTCCGCGCATTCCTCCCCTCGAGGTTGAAGGGCTGCAGGTCGCCGAGCGGGGCGATGGTCTGGCTCAGGGTGTACGTGTAGCGGCCCTGGTAGTGGTGCCTGTAGCCGTCGAAGGTCCGGTAGTGGGGGTCGCCGGAGATCCGGCAGGAGCGGAATACTGCAGGGGGGAGGGGGGGGGGGGGGGGGAGAGAGAACAGTTAGCGACGGCCAGGCTGGCAGCTGCTGGGCCCATGTGCAACCCATCGCTCGAATATCGGTCAGGCTTCACGTTTAACGCGTCCGTCCGTGTGTGTGTGTGTGTGGGGAGGGAAGGGGGGGGGCGTCCTTTTGCCTGCCACCCTCATGGGGTGGGGGGTATGCGGGGTGACGGACACTGAGGCACGATGCCCGCATGATCACGGGCCCACCCCAATAGGTAGACCAGGGTGGCCAAGGCCCTGTTTGGGCCTTGGTGGAGGAGGAGGCGGAGGCTGGCGATGGGGTGGGTGCGGCGGGGGGCGGGGGGGGATGCGGCGGGTGGGGGGCGCATTGGCTCAAACGGGTCACATGGGTGTTGAGGGCCCCGGATACGCAATTGGCAACACCACCCACGACGGTGGGGCGGGGTGCAAACACGCGCTCGCGTTCAACGAGTCGTTCACGTTGAGGGGGAAGGGGTGGGGGAGGGGGGAGGGGAGGGGTGAGGTGAGGGAGGGGAGGGAACAGCTCGGAGGGAGAGGGGGGGAAGGTGGTGGGGAGGGGAGGGGTGAGGTGAGGGAGCGGGGGGGGACAGCTCGGAGGGAGAGGGGGGGAAGGTGGGGGAGAGGGGAGGGGTGAGGGGAGAGATGGGGGGAAACAGCTCGGAGGGAGGAGGGGGAAGGTGGGGGAGGGCTGGGTGTTGGGGCAAGGGTGGGGTGAATGGGAGGGGTGCAGGGAAAGGGGAGGGGTGGGGGAGAGGGGGAAGGGAGGGGTGGGGGAGAGGGGGAAGGGAGGGGTGGGGGGATGAAGGGCGAGTGGAAGAGGTGAAGGGAGGGGTGGGGGAGAAGGGGAAGGGAGGGGTGGGGGAGAGGGGGAAGGGAGGGGTGGGGGGGATGAAGGGCGAGTGGAAGAGGTGAAGGGAGGGGTGGGGGAAAAGATGTGTGTGGGTGAGGGGGGAAAAGGGTGGGGGGGGGTCGGGGGCCAGGGTGGAGCTGGGAAGGAGGGTGGGGTGTGGGAGGGTTAGCCGTAGGGGAAGGGGTGGGGGGGGGGGGGGGGGGGGGGTGGGGGAGGGTTAGCCGTAGGGGAAGGGTGGGGGGGGGTCGGGGGCCAGGGTGGTGCTGGGAAGGAGGGTGGGGGAGGGTTAGCCGTAGGGGAAGGGTGGGGTGGGGGTAGGGGGGCAGTGACGTGGGACAAGAGCGGAAACTGTCGCAACGGGCGTCGGCGGAGACGAGTGTGGCATCCGGGGTTGACCAGCCCCCCCCCCTTCCCTCCCCCACCCCTGTGGGTCACACCGAACGCGGGATTGCTCCCCCCAGGGCCAGCCGACAAGCCCGGGTTGGGGTACTCAAGGTGGCAATGCGGTGCCGTGGCTGGGTACGGCATGGGGGTCAGCGCCAGCGGGAGCCAGGTTCAGTGCCCGGGGGGTCAATGAGCCGCCGCTTACCCTCGGCTTTGCATTGCCGAATCCCGTTGTTAACGGCGCAAATCGTCTCCCTCCGGCACGCGAACTCCCGGCACTGGTACAGGCCGCTTGCCACACACGTGCACCGGTCATGGCAGCCGGGGGTCAGCCACCAATCTCCCACCTGCCGGCAAAAAGAGGTGGGTGAGGGTCCGGGGAATACCGGCCGTGACACCCACTCCGTTCCCACAGTAACGCCCCCTGTAGGTCACCAATATCATTACGGTGACACCCACTCCAGCCCCACAGTAACGCCCCCTGTAGGTCACCAATATCATTGCCGTGACACCCACTCCAGCCCCACAGTAACGCCCCCTGTAGGTCACCAATATCATTGCCGTGACACCCACTCGATGCTACAGTAACGCCCCCTGTAGGTCACCCAATATCATTACGGTGACACCCACTCAGATGCCACCAGTAACGCCACCTGTAGGTCCTACAATATCATTGCCGTGACAGCCCACTCCAGCCCCACAGTAACGCCCCCTGTAGGTCACCAATATCATTGCCGTGACACCCACTCCAGCCCCACAGTAACGCCCCCTGTAGGTCACCAATATCATTGCCGTGACACCCACTCCAGCCCCACAGTAACGCCCCCTGTAGGTCACCAATATCATTGCCGTGACACCCACTCCAGCCCCACAGTAACGCCCCCTGTAGGTCACCAATATCATTGCCGTGACACCCACTCCAGCCCCACAGTAACGCCCCCTGTAGGTCACCAATATCATTACGGTGACACCCACTCCAGCCCCACAGTAACGCCCCCTGCAGGTCACCAATATCATTGCCGTGACACCCACTCGGTGCTACAGTAACGCCCCCTGTAGGTCACCAATATCATTGCGGTGACACCCACTCCGTTCCCACAGTAACGCCCCCTGTAGGTCACCAATATCATTGCCGTGACACCCACTCCGTTCCCACAGTAACGCCCCCTGTAGGTCACCAATATCATTGCCGTGACACCCACTCCAGCCCCACAGTAACGCCCCCTGTAGGTCACCAATATCATTGCCGTGACACCCACTCCAGCCCCACAGTAACGCCCCCTGTAGGTCACCATTTTCACTGCAGTGCTAATCCAACGGCTCCTTGTATCATTGTTGGTCAGCAGGTTGTGACTCTGGGACAGATCTGCCAATTCTGCACATTGCACGGAGCGTAAAGGAGCACGAGGTGCTCTGGGAAAGGCGGGGGGGGGGGAAGGGGGGCTTCCCAGCAGTGGATGGTCAGCTCCGGAATATCCCGCGGTTTTCTCACGGCGAGGTCGACCCCCCCCCTTCCAATGAGAGTTGTCCTCTGAGTGAGGGGCTGTCCCCCCAGACCCACCTCTCCCCGGTGCCGAGACCAGCTTCCAGCTCCTCCCTCCCGATCCTGTCTGCCCCTCCGCTTCGCGGGCACCGCCCCCCCCCCCCAAACCCGGCACTCCCCCCCCCCCGCCCCCCGCCCCCCCCCGGTGCTCACGTTGTGATAGTCGTTGTTGGCGTCCAGGCAGCCGCACTCCACCGGTCTGACGCAGGCGTCGTCGCTCTGCACGTAGCCCCGCGCGCACTCGCAGCCCTCCACGCAGGCCGTGGGCCTCTCGCACCGGGCCGGAGCGTGGATGTCGCTGCAGGTGGCCGGGCAGGGCGTGGCGCACTCCACGTAGCGGCTGTTGAGCGGGCAGGGCAGGGCTGGAAGGAAAGGCGGCAAGTTAGACGAAGGGCAAAGGGAACCGGGAAGGGGGAGCGGGAAAACTGGGCCTTGCAAAACAGGCTCTGCTTTCCTGAACCCGCCATGCCCCCCCCCCCCCCAAAAGACATCCAGGAAACATTGAGGGGCAGCACGGTAGCATGGTGGTTAGCATAAATGCTTCACAGCTCCAGGGTCCCAGGTTCGATTCCCGGCTGGGTCACTGTCTGTGTGGAGTCTGCACGTCCTCCCCGTTTGTCTGCGTGGGTTTCCTCCGGGTGCTCCGGTTTCCTCCCACAGTCCAAAGATGTGCGGGTTAGGTGGATTGGCCGTGATAAATTGCCCGTAGTGTCCTAAAAAGTAAGGTTAAGGGGGGGTTGTTTGGGTTACGGGTATAGGGTGGATACGTGGGTTTGAGTAGGGTGATCATTGCTCGGCACAACATCGAGGGCCGAAGGGCCTGTTCTGTGCTGTACTGTTCTATGT